>NC_084595.1:47582626-47637626 GCF_033807715.1 Cololabis saira | reverse complement strand
TAGTGAAAATTTAAACATATTTGTGACCAAGACATTTGATTAGTGTTTAATCAGCCTCCCATTTTTAGATTGGAAGAGAGATTGAGTTATCTATTTTGGACATTGGCCTGTAGAGGTTCGATAGTAATTTTGGGGTGTTTAGATTAAGTAACTCTGTTACCTTAATGGGAAGTTGCAAATCCAGTTGGTTGAGTTTATATTTTTTACTTATTATGGACTTAGCTTGTTGGTATTATAAAACATTGTTACTGCTAATTAGGGCCCGAGCACCTTCAGTGCGAAGGCCCTATTGTATCTGTAGGAATTTTTTTTCTTCTGACGGAAGGAGGGCCTTTTTGCCCCCCTAAACGTGCCCAAAAAGTCACCAAATTTTGCATGCAAGTCAGGCCTGGCGAAAAATTTGATATTTAATGGTTTACATTAATGGGCGTGGCAAAATGGCTCAACAGCGCCCCCCGGAAAACTTTGTGACTCAAGCCCCACAATACGGTTTGACGTACATGCACGAAAATCGCTACACACCTGTATCAGTACACAACTTAAAGAAAAGTCTCTTGGCGACATGGCCGAAACCGAACAGGAAGTCAGCCATTTTGAATTAATCGTGTCACTTTGGCGCAATTCATGCCATTCCTTCGGCAGTTAATACGGCCCGAACCGTAACGTGTCCCCAAGTGTGTTATACATCAAAATGTGCGTCTCCATCCTGCGACAACACGCATTACTTTTCTCTTTCAAAAGCGTTACCGTGGCGACGCTAGACGCCAAAAAGCGCGCCCACCCTTCATCTGGTTGGTTCAGACCGAGAAAACTTTGTGCCTCAAGCCCCACAATACGGTTTGACGTACATGAACGAAAATCGGTACACACCTGTATCATATCGCAACTTAAAGAAAAGTCTCTTGGCGCCATGGCCGAAACCAAACAGGAAGTCGGCCATTTTAAACATTCTGAATTAATCGCGTAATTTTGGAGCAATATGAGCCATTCCTTCGAGAATTAATACGGCCCGAACCGTAACGTGCACCCAGGTGTGTTATACATCAAAATGTGCGTCTCTATCCTATTCACCAAATTTTACATGCAAGCCAGGCTTGGCGATAAATTTGATATTTCATGGTTTGCATTAATGGGCGTGGCCTAACGGCTCAACAGCGCCCCCTAGAATACTTTTCTCTGCCATAACTTTTGAATGGTTTGACATAAAGAGTCGTGGGTGGTGTCATGGGACTCGGTATAGAGTCCTTGACCATAATTGGTGAAAATTAGCCCCGCCCCTTCTTCTGATTGGTTGTTCCTATTTCCTGCTATAACATTTGAATGTTTTGATATAGAGAGTCGTGGGTGGTATCATGGGACTCTGTAAAGAGTCCTTGAGCTTCTTTGGCCTTAATTAGCCCCGCCCCTTCTTCTGATTGGTTGTCCCTATTTCCTGCTATAACATTTGAATGTTTTGACATAGAGAGTCGTGGGTGGTGTCATGGGACTCTGTAATGAGTCCTTGACCTTCATTGGCCTGAAGTAGCCCCGCTCCTTCTTCTGATTGGTTGTCCCTTTTTTCTGCTATATCTTTTGAATGGTTTGACATAGGAAGTCGTGGGTGGTATCATTTCTGATATGTTTATGGGGGGCGGTGGCCGTGAGTGCGAGGGCCCGTTCATCGCTGCTTGCAGCTTTAATTCCATATTGAACAGTGAGTGTGTTAAAAGGTACAAAATGTCCACTTATGATTATATGTTGTAAATACTTTATTCCTTGGTCTCTCCACTGAGTGAAGTTCACCGTCTTTTTATCATTTTTCAGGATGTCTGGGTTGTTCCATGTGGGTGTGCTGTCACATGGTGAAAGTGAGACTTTGGCTATTTTAAGGAATTCTCACCAGGCTGTCAGAGTTGAGCTGATATTAATGCTTTTAAAGCATTTATGATGTTTGATATTTGGATTAATAAATGGTAAATCTGAGATTTCCAAATCATTGCAAAACACTTGTTCTGAATCCAGCCATTGACTATCTAGTGAGTGATTTTTGCACCATTTTAAGATATACTGTAACTTACTAACTAAGAAGTAATTCGGGAAGTTGGGTAGGTCTAAACCTCCACAGTTTCTGGATTTTTGTAATGTTTTTAAGCTTATACGTGGTGTTTAATTTTTCCATAGAAATTTTGACACGTATGAGTCCAGTGACTTAAACCAAGAGGAAGGGGGTTTGAAGGATATCATTGAAAAAAGATAATTTATTTTCGGTGAAACCATTTTGATGGTGGCAATTCTCCCCATGAGTGAAATGTGAAGAGAGTTCCATCGGGTAAGATCATCCTCTATTTTTTTTAAGAGCTGAACATAGTTTTGTTAGCTCTGACAGCCTAGGGGAGATGTTTATGCCTAGATATCTGATGTTTCCTGATTGTAATTTAGTAGTGGCTGTATTCTGGAAATTGCAGTTGATGCACAAAATTGTGGATTTGGACCAGTTGATAGAGTAGTCTGATAGAGATGAAAAATCTATGAGTGCAATTGTCTGTGACAGTGAGGTTTGTGAGTTCTGGAGGAAGAGTAATACATCATCAACATAAAGATGTATCTTGTGATCTAAAGTTTTACATTGTATGCCTTTAATATTTTGGTTTTGCCTAATAGCAGCTGCTAAGGGCTCAATAAATATTGCAAATAGTGAAGGAGAAAGAGGACAACCCTGTCTGGTCCCTCTTTGCAAGTTCAAGGTTGTAGAAGTTTGATCATTTGTTACACATGCATTGGGAGAGCTAAATAATATCTTTATCCAATCAATAGAAGATTTGCCAAATCCAAATTTGTGCAAAGTTGCCAATAGGAATTTCCAGTTTACCCGATCTACGAGTATTAGAAGAATGTCTACCCTTAATAAAGCCTGTTTGATCCGGGTGTATAATAGAAGGGGTAATTCTTTTCAGACGTTTGGAAAGAGCTTTGCAGATTATTTTGAGATGTACATTTATAAGTGATATTGGGCGGTAGCTCGATGGGAGCATAGGATCCTTATCTGGTTTCAACAGGAGGCTGATATTAGCAGAATTCATATTTGAGGGTAAACTTTTATTCTCCTTAACGTTTAAGATCATTTTATAAAATGTTGGTGCTAATATGCTCCAGAATTCTTCATAGAATTTGGCTGGAAAGCCATCAGGACCCGGAGCTTTATTATTGGACATATGCTGGAGAACTTCATGGAGTTCTCCCATTGAGAGTGGCGAATCTAAATTCCTAACCTGCTCATGATGTAACTTTGGCAGATTAATTTTTCCAAGAAACTGATCAATGGATTGGTCTGGTGGATCCACTTGTGATGAATATCATTAACTGTAAAAATCTCTAAAGATTGAGTTTATTGAACAGGGATCATGCATAATATTCCCTTATTGGTCCTTAATGGATGTTATAGTTGTTTTTTCCTTGTCTACTTTTAATTGATTGGCTAAATATCTCCCTGATGTGTTAGCGTGTGCAAAGTTCTCAAGCCAAGCCTTTGTACCAGAAACTGCGTTTTGGTGTTAATTATTTTATTTTATTCTATCTTAGTTTCCCTTATTCTGTTAAGGATATGTTCGTCTGCAGACGTCCGGAAAGCCTCCTCCAATGCTTTAATTTCCCATTCTAATTCCCTTGTTTTTAAATTTTCTTTCTTTTTCTTATTCGAGGGAAAGGAAATTTTTGGCTTGCATTACTGTTTTTCCTGCTTCCCACTTGCTGACAAGCCATATATTTAAAAACAAGTAGTCAAGTACAAGTAAAGTCAGTAAAAGAAACTGCTAAAAGAGCAAGTTTGATACTTTGTCAAAATCAGATATATACATTCAGAATGTGTGCTTTTTACATGCAAAACTTTCACATCACAAACTACATCACTTTAAAGCATGTAATGTATTCTATCTTATACGGCTGAGTATGTTACTCAAGAAACCCTGCACATTTCTAGAGAAAATTATTAGTTTATACTGAGGAGGAAAACATGTGGAATAGAAAAGGAACCGACGTGGATTCATTTTTTGGTACAGATGTTGGTTGGTATTTTCAAAAGTTTTTTTTTAAATAATTTTCCTCAACCACAATTCTAAAAAGTTGGTCAATTTTAATTACATTATTATTTCATTCTACTTGGTTCAGTTACCATTTTTGGTTTTTCCTTCTTTAACAGAAAAGCACCAACAAAACTGTCCACTTGTGTGAGATTCAGGGCAAAGCTGAAATGGGTCCTCTCCACCAACTTGTACAAATGCACAATGGAGAAAGTCATTCATACTTTAGTATTTTTTGACAGTTTGGAAGCTCTACTGTATAGATTAATCAAATATTAATTTACATTAATTAATGTAGATTTATATGAAATGAATAATTTCCCTTTGGCCATTAATAAAGTATTTGAAGTGGATTTAATTACTACGCTAATAGTGTTGGTGCAAGGCACAGAGGTACTAAAACAAGTCTATCAACATGAATTAAATCCATCAAATTTTTACAGCAATATTTTTATATTAGTTTTATATACATATGCTGTGTGTGTATATATATATATATATATATATATATATATACACACAAGAGAAAATGTGAATTGACTTGTAACTTGCACACAATGGATTTTTAACCTTTACTCACATTAATCCCTTCCACAGGTTTAACTGAAGCTACTTTTCAGGACAACTCCCTCCAATTTGTTGCCAATGGTTCCTTGCTGACACCGGTTACAAACATCACCGTGGACATCCGAACGCGAGATGAGAATGGCATCTTGTTGCGGGCTGCTGGTACAACTGAAGTCTTCTGCCTGGGCTTACTCAACTCCAGTCTGCTGGTCAAACTGTACAGCGGCAATGGTGCGGAACTGTTGGCCTTTGTGGGTGATAGGACCATAACAGATGGAGCATGGCACCACATCCAACTCAGCATGGTCGACCCTGGACAGTTAGTGTCTCGCTGGCGCCTCTCCATCGATGGACACAGAGCTGGGGACAGCTTTGGGGTTGGCGGCAACCTAAATTTCCTTAATCAAAGCAAAATCTGGCTAGCAGAGAAATACAATGGATGTATAGGGGAGGTGAGAGTAGGCAGTGTCTACTTGCCACTCATCAACGTACCAGACACCCCTCAGATGAGTAGGTTCTCCAGACTGAGTGGGCATGAACCCACCATTGGATGCCAAGGAGCTCTGATTTGTGATTCCCAGCCCTGCCTCAACCAGGGTGTCTGTAAAGACCAATTTAATGAGTTTAACTGCAGCTGCCAACCTGGTTGGGAAGGGACACTGTGTGAGACACAGATTAATGAATGCTCTTCACATCCTTGTGTCTATGGTGTGTGTAAAGACCTCCTGGCAGACTATCAATGTGACTGTGAGCCTGGATATGCAGGTAAAAACTGTCAGGACGAGGTGGATAATTGCTTGGAATTCAGCTGTGTGAACGGAGGAAAATGTGTGGAAGCAGCAGGCACTCATACCTGTGCGTGTCCTCCTGCCTACATTGGCAAACGCTGCCAGTGAGTACCCACTTTCCTCATTCACATTTGATGCTTATTTTATACCAAGTATCGCTTGGTTTTGAGCGTGTGTTGATATTAAGTGGGGTGAAAAAATATACTTTTAGGGTATCATATAGAAACAACCTCCTCCCATATCTTTCATTTACCTTCATGAGAGACACGTTACTTTCTTTTTTTCATTAACTTATTTGAAAGGTTAGGCTACACTTTTAGAAATGGTGTAGTAAAACAAAGTAAGTTGCGTACAGCCTTGCAAAGAAAAAGAAAAAGAAAGAAAAACCGCAATAAAATAAGTGAAATATTAAAGTTACTTGATTTTTAATTAATGCAGACAGTATGAACTCATACTCATGTATCTTTTTTCCTGTCAACTTAATTTCTTTTTTGAATATCTCAAGTGGGTATATACAAGCTAGCTCACAGTACTTTCACTTTATTAACAGTTTTATTCCGCTTTATAAACCGGATTAGAATTTTATCATGTTAATGTCTTCATTTTTTAGACACCTCAACACTGTTGCATAGCTGCATAATAATTCACAAGATGACAGTTTCTAATACCTTCCGAATACGACCACATTGTAGCTGTTTAGCCAAAATACCCAGTGCCACATTTGGTTGAGAAAAAATTGCCATAGGGCCTTATCCTTTTGCATATGTTATATCAAACATGAATAATTCTCCATACCCAAAATATACTAAAGTTAAACGTGGGAAATTCTAGCAACAATTAAAGGTTAATTGAGACTGGGTATTATTATAAGACAATTATCCTGAACACATGAACAAATAAATAATTGTATAAAAGAAAAGTAAAAATCACGGTGTTGCAGGGACACAGTCAAAGACCACATCACAACTCAGTGTCGGAACATTGAAAAACGTGTCCATAAAAATGTCCAGAACGAAGCCATGTAATAAAGAAAAAGTGGGCTAAAATGCTCCCTAAACAATATTAGAAGCTTATTATATCAAATTGATAAAAAAACAACAACACTTCTGCAAGTAATCACTGCTAATGTGGTTTACTGCATGGGCTTGAATCATAGTTCGGTTTTCACCAGCAGGTCATTTCAAATTGAAAAATAAATCATCTAAAAGTAGTGGTATTTGAAAATCAATATACTTTTTGCATATATGTTTATTTGTAAACGTTTTGGCTAGGCAGATGATAATACAGATAGGACAACAAGGATACAATTGACTGTAGAACAAAACAAAGCATAAACATAACATCAAGTACTGAACTTGATAAGCACAAACAGTGTGTCAGGAAACAAGATAGATACGGTAAGTTATTGTGGTCACACTTTGTTTGGTCAATATGATATGTGTGTTGACCGAGTGTATGTATGTACTTTTGTCAGACAAATTGCCAGCTAAAGAGAAAGTCTGTAAAAGTCACAATGGTTATATTATTTACTACTACTACTGATGCAGTACATGTGACAAATCTATCACATGCTGTATATCATGTAATATAAATAATTATAGAGTGTTATGTCTTTGTGTGTGTGTGTGGGGGTGTCTAGGTGGCGGTACCCTAGAAATGTATGTGATGCAAACACAGAATGCCTTAATGGAGGGATTTGTATTGGTGGTGATTCTGGAGGCAACTGCACCTGCAAGCCTGGATACACCGGTGACAGGTGAGTGTGTACCGGGAACATGTCTAAACACACAACAGCTACGGTGGACAGACAACGAATGTCCATGCTTGTTCGTCAGTCATTGATGCGATCAAACCCTCTAATGTGTTTCAGGTGTGAAACAGAAGTAAACGAGTGTGAGTCTAGTCCCTGCCTCAACGGTGCCACCTGTCTGGACCGACTCAGCCACTACCAGTGTGTGTGTGTCCGGGGCTTTAGTGGCAAATTGTGTGAAAGCAATGTAAGTGACGTCTTCAAAGGATACAAGTTAAGCATTTTCAGAGCATTTTGGCACAATTATGTTCATAGTTTCTTATTGAAAATCCTTTTCAAGATATGTTCAACTCCTGTGATCACTAAACATGACCTTGAAACAAAACAACAGCATAATATATAACTGATAAATCTTCACCTAAGACTGTTTTCAAATCATGTATAGCATGTAACTAAAAAGCTAATTTGTACAACTGGTGGCATCACAAGCTTTAAGTCCTCTTGGGTAAATCTGTACAACCTTTGCACTACAGCATTCGGGAAGTTTATCCTATTCATCTTTGCAGATCCTCTCAGGCTCAGCCAGGCTGGAACGGAAGTGTCTGCACGTGCTATTTTGGGTCTATCTATAAATGTTCTACATGTTGAAGCTTGGCTGAGCTATTCAGGAGCTTCAGTAATATAAATGCTAGGTGACAATTCTTCAGTTCAGCAGAAAAACAAAAACTGCATATCATAATGAAATGACAAAAACATTGACCCTATGTGTGTAAATAGGCTATATATATATATATATATATATATATATATATATATATATATATTATATATATATATATACACATACATACAGTATGTATATATATATTTGTATATACACACACACAAATATAAAAACATTAATACATACATACGGCTGTGCAGTAACATATTGCATCACTTCCTGTTTGTTGTTTGTACAGTCTGAAGGCAGTGTCACAGACTCTGATCCTTCTAATTTTTTGAATCCAAACTTGACTTATTTTTCTGCTTACTTAAGACTGTAGGTGGTGTTTTTCAACTGAGCACTTGCACCTTTGTTTCACTCTTGCATTTTCCTTATGAAACTTTCAACGTTACCAATCACCGATTCATTTTCAATCTATTAGTCTGTTACCATGGCCTCCTCCTCTCCACCAATTCTCCATCTTACTGCTCAGCAAACACTAAGTGTGTGGTGTAGTTTATTTAAATTAAATCAAAATCTATTTCCCAACGGGGATTGATAAAGTATTTTGAATTTAACTGAATTTACAGCCTTGAAGGCAAGACTCAGTGAGGCCCAGTTCTGCCAACAAGACAGTCTGGTAGACATGGCAGCTAGCCAGGCTGAAGTAACAGCGGAATGGGCTAAAGAACCAGCTGTTAGCATTCCCCTGCAGCTCTTGAACAGCCGGATAGTCAGGTGGATGACGGTTCAAAGGAAGTCCTAAACACAGGCACACGGATCACAACCAATCATTTCACGTTTTTCCCCTAGATGCCGACCTAGTTGTGGCTGTGGGCAATTCTTCAGCTTCATTGACTTCCTCAGGTCCTAACCTGACTCTAAACTGTTTTGTTCCCATAAACATCCCTGAGCTGATCTCTGTCATGAATAAAGCTAAATCATCCCCATGTCTGTTAGACACAATCCCAACTCGACTACTCAAAAATGTTTTCTCTCTTATTGGTACGACAATATTGGGTCAGGTCAACCTGTAACCGAACCGTTAGCAAAACTTCAGGCATGTCTTAAGGACGTTAAGATTTGGATGTCCAATATCTTTTTGTGTATAAATTCGGCCTTAGTAATTAATTAAACAATGTTTTGATGGCCTCTAGTACAACTGTTATTTTTGATCAGAATTCATCATCTTTATAATATGGGAAAGATTAGGAGCATCCTCACCCAGAGTGATGCTGAAAAATTAATTCATGAATTTGTAACTTCTTGGTTAGATTACTGTAGTGTGTTATTAGCAGGATGCCCGATTAATTCTCTAAATAGCCTCCAGCAGATCCAAAATGCAGCAGCGCGAGTGTTGAGAGGAATCACCAAGAGTGATCATGTCACTGTTGTGTTTAGCTCTTTTCATTTAGAATCCAATTCAAAATTTTGTTACTAGCATATAAACTCATGAACGGCCTACCTCTACGATGTTTACGAGACTTGATCGTGCCTTATGTTCCTAACAGAGCTCTCCGTTCTCAGACTGCAGGTTTACTGCAGGTTTAATCTACAAGTGTAGATTTGGAGGACGGGTCTTCTGCTATCAGAAAACATTACTATGGAACCAACTTCCAATTTGGGTTAAGGAGGCTGACACCACCTCCACTTTTAAAAGTGAGGACCAGAATTGAAAAATCCCTGCTAACACCACCTCATTGTCTGCTGTCTACACCTCTTTATATACCGTATTTTCGCGACCATACTTGTGGAAAGGCGCAGTCTCAGTTATGTGTGCCATTTCTGTATTTAACAAACACACACGGCGCACCGAACAAAAAGGCGCCGTCTACACACACAAATGACGCGCCGCCTTACGACAACACACACACAAGCATAGAAGTGTGCCTATTTAAAAATAGAGCGGGAGCAAAACTGAGTTCTATTGTGCTTTATTTAAGTATTTATTACAAAGTACTAAAATGTTTTAAATCACCAATGGGGGAGAAATCACTAATCCAGGAGAAGGTGCATGGAAAGTGATTCTGACAGCGAAGAAAGTGGAACAGTTGTCAGGACTCAGCCCGTCGGGCTTCATCCGCAGCCCGATCGCGCTGATCGGGCCAGAGTGGCCAGAGAGCTGCACGCCCGGCTCGTGCCGACGTGCTGAGCAGTTTTCCTGGTCTCAGCCCGATCTCGCTGAGACCAAGAAAATTGCTCAGCATGTCGGCACGAGCCGGGCGTGCAGCTCTCTGGCCACTCTGGCCGGGCAGGCCGACCTTCCCGCCCGCGGGACGCGTCGGCTGCCGCTCGGGCGGCGGTTCCTCTGGAACGCACGCTGCTTCTCAAGGCGCTCCCGCGAGGGAGCAGGTGAGAGCCCCCGACAACACACATTCGGCGCACTGCGCCATTGGGGGCGCCGCACAGTTTGAAAAAAAAAATAAGACGTTTATATGCGCCTAATGGTCACGAAAATACTGTAGTTGTCTGTGTATTACATCAACCTACCATGTATCAGTCGTATGTACATAGAACTTTGTGGTTATTCACAATTTTATTTGTATAGCGTCTATTACAACAGAAGTTGTCTCTAGACGCTTTCCACAGACCGAGAACATTCAATTCAATTCAATTCAATTCAATTTTATTTATATAGCGTCTAATACAACAGAGTTGTCTCTAGACGCTTTACAGAGACCCATACCCAGAACATGACCCCCGAGCAGTTATTACATAAACAATGGCAGGTAAAAACTCCCCTAGTGGGAGAAAAACCCTAAGCCAAACAGTGGCAAGGAAAAACTCCCCTTTAGGAGGGAAGAAACCTTGAGCAGGACCAGGCTCATAAGGGGGGACCCTCCTGCCGAGGGCCAGACTGGTGGGTCAGGGACGGCAACAGCACAGCAGGCAGGTGGAAGCAGCAACGGGATGACCAGGGGTGGGGACCGCAGGCCAGCACGCAGCTCCCGAAGCTCCGGCCCAATCAGCAAGTCCCAGGTTGGGGTGCAGGGTCAGGGAAAGACTTGTGCTCCGTAATGCAAGCTACAAGCCACCCACGACCACCTGCAGGACAAAAGAGAGAAAAGGGAGGAGAAGGGGGGGCCAGCAACGGGATGACCAGGGGTGGGGACCGCAGGCCAGCATGCAGCTCCCGAAGCTCCGGCCCAATCAGCAAGTCCCAGTTTGGGGTGCAGGGTCAGGGAAAGACTTGTGCTCCGTAATGCAAGCTACAAGCCACCCACGACCACCTGCAGGTTCCGGTGTCCGGCAAAGGATGCTGCAACATGGACAAAAGAGAGAAAAGGGAGGAGAAGGGGGGGCCAGCACAAGAAACTACAGGAGCGACTCTGACACACTAAAGTTTACACTACCTAGAGATTTACCAACACCAGCTAGAGGTTTACTAAACACTAACTATAGGCTTTACTAAACAGAAATGTTTTAAGTTTAGTTTTAAAGGTGGAGGTGGTGTCAGCCTCCTTAACCCAGATTGGAAGTTGGTTCCATAGTAGTGGTGCCTGATAGCAGAACGCCCGCCCTCCAAATCTACATTTAGATACTCTAGGAACTACGAGTAAACCTGCACTCTGAGAACGGAGAGCTCTGACAGGAACATAAGGCACTATCAGGTCTTGCAAATAATGCGGAGCTAAGCCGTTTTGGGCTTTATACGCAAGTAATAAAATTTTAAATTGGATTCTGAATTTTACGGGTAACCAATGGAGCGACGCTAACACTGGAGAGACGTGGTCTCTCCTGCTAATTCCTGTCAGTACTCGTGCTGCTGCATTTTGGATCAGCTGGAGCCTATTCAGCAAATTACTTGGACATCCTGCTAACAACACATTACAGTAATCTAGTCTAGAAGATACAAACGCATGAACTAGTTTTTCTGCATCACTCTGCGAGAGGATTTTCCTAATCTTTGCAATATTACGGAGATGGAAAAAGGCTATTTTACAAACCTGATTGACATATGGTTTAAACGACAAATCCTGATCGAAAATAACACCAAGGTTTCTCACAGTTGCACTGGAAGCCATCGCAACACCATCTAATCCCTTCCTAAGATGCTCTGGACCAAGAATGATAACCTCTGTTTTATCTGAATTTAGAAGCAGGAAATTTCTGGACATCCAGTCCTTGATGTCCCTAAGACATGCCTGAAGTTTAACTAACGGTTCTGTTTCATCCGGCTTCATAGACAAATAGAGCTGCGTAACAATGAAAGTGTATGCCGTGATTCTGGATTATACTTCCCAACGGCTGCATGTATAAACTGAACAAGATTGGCCCTAGCACTGAACCCTGCGGAACACCATAACAGACCCTTGACTGTTCCGAAGAAACCTCATGTACATGAACAAACTGGAACCTGTCAGATAGGTATGATTTAAACCAACATAGAGCTGTCCCTTTAATCCCAACAACATGCTCTAACCTGTGCAGTAAAATGCCATGATCTATAGTGTCAAAAGCAGCACTGAGGTCCAGTAGAACCAGTATGGACACTAATCCCTTATCTGAGGCCATAAGGAGGTCATTCGTGACTCGAACCAGTGCTGTCTCTGTGCTATGATGCATTCTGAACCCTGACTGAAAGACTTCAAACAGATCATTTCTATACAAATAGTCACATAACTGGCTTGAAACTGCCTTTTCCAGAATTTTAGACACAAATGGAAGGTTGGAAATTGGTCTATAATTAGCTAAGGTGTCTGGGTCAAGAGAAGGTTTTTTAAGTAAAGGTTTAATTACTGCGACTTTGAAAACCTGTGGTACATATCCTAAACTTAGGGATAGGTTAATTTGGTCCAGTATTGTCGTACCAATAAGAGAAAAAATATGCTTGAATAGTGGAGTCGGGATGGGGTCTAACATACATGTGGTTGACTTAGCTCTATTAATGAGTGAAGTCATCTCAGGGAGGTCTATAGGATCAAAACAGTCTAGAGTCAAGTCAGAGCCTAGGGAAGTCGCTAAAGCTGAAGAAACGCCCACAACCGGCTGGTTGATTTCTTCTCTAATTCTCGCGATTTTACTGTTAAAGAAGCTCATAAAGTCTTCACTACTGAGAGCTGCAGGAATGCACGGCTCAACAGAGTTGTGACTCTTTGTCAGCCTGGCTACAGTGCTGAACAGAAAACGTGGGTTACTTTTGTTATCCTCTATCAACGTTGAATAATAAGCTGTTCTGGCTTTGCGAATGGCTTTTTTATATACTATTAGAATATCTTTCCATTCACGATAAGAGTCTACAGACCTACAAGAGTACCACTTCCTTTCCATTTTACGCACGTTTTGTTTCAACATGCGGATATCTGAATTATACCAGGGAGTTAAGCTCCTGTGGCTAGAAACCCTCCTTTTCAGCGCAGATGATCTACAGGTTTAGAATGCTTATGAATGTGGTCGAAAAAGCAGATCTTCGGTTATTTGTGGAAGGGTTTTTTTTTTTAAAAACGATGTAATGTGGATACAAATTATTTTATAAACGGAGGGGGGGAAATATTCGGATTTAAAAATACCCGGCTACGTGTGGACGGGGTCTTACTTTTTAAGTGTGACTTTAGAATATAAAATACAAGAAAATATTGACGGTGGCCAAACAAATTGTAAACACAGGTCGCACAAATGATGCTGGTGATGTTTCTGTGACGTTCTGAGCCTAAATCTCCGTTTTCCTCCGTTTTCCTCTGTTTAGACGCAAACGTGAAAACAGAGTTTTTGAAAATCTCCACTTTGGCCGGCGTTTTCAGAAATGATCGTTTTTGGTGACTTTGACCTCCGTTTTCGTGTAAACGAACGGCCAAAACGCATGAAAACGCCTCCGTTTTTGCTCCGTGTAAACGGGGCCTGAGGTGGTCAGAGGGGGGGGCGGGGGGTGGGGCAGGCCAAGATGTTATATATATAGCAGACATCTATATCGACAGGTGGAAGCAAGCAGACGATCAGAGGGGGGGACTGTGGTTAGCCATCACCAGTCCAATAGGTCTGGATCTGGGAGTCCCTCAGGATCTTTGCCCTTTCATTCTCCACCACGGGTGGAGGTATCTCCCACCTTGCCTTTGGGACTTCCAACCCATATTCAGTGCACATGTTTCTGTACATTATAACTGCCACCTGGTTGTGCCATTCCATGTATGCTTTGTCTGTCAGCATCTTGCATCCCATTGTTATGTGTTGATTGTTTCTGGGGATTTTTTGCACAGTCTGCAGCTGAGGTCTTGCCTGATGTGATGGACCCTGGCCCTATCGCTCCTCTATTGCACACTGGGCAATGCACTGTAAAGCTAGGCATGTTATTCCCTTTCTGGTGCCTGAAGCCGAGTTGAAGGGAGGGAAGATGACTCTGGAGGCATTAGAGTGATACTACGTAACAGAATGGTCCCCTCTCCATTTGGTTGGCCTCTCTGGCTTCACCGCAATCTGAAGAGTTGGCTGATGCAGGAGATGGTTCTTGCTGTATTTGCTTAGCAATCATGTTGCACAAACATTATAGGCTATGACCAGCAGTGTCCCTGTGATACTCCCACTGCTGTGTTCATTGACCATGAATAACTTCTTTCTGAGGCTCTTCAATTTATTAATGACTCAAGTTGTGTGCCTTGCAAAGGCAGCACAGCTCATCAACAAACTCTTACCTTCATTTCAGGAAAAACCTTTTAAGTTTACAACTTCTTGGCTAATTGCGCTACATAATCCAATTACCGAAGGAGACGTAAAACAAACAATACATACATATATACAGTGTTTGAGAAGCATTTTTATGCCGTATAATAGTGTTGTTGTTGTTGTTGGGGCGGCAGTAGCTCAGGTGGCAGAGCGGGTCGTCCAATGATCGGAAGGTCGGCGGTTCGAATCCCGCTCTGTCCCAGTTTGCTGTCGTAGTGTCCTTGGGCAAGACACCTTACCCACCTTGCCCCGTGTGAATGTGTTTGAATGTGTATGAATGTTGGTGGTGGTCGGAGGGGCCATTTGGCGCGATATGGCAGCCACACTGTCAGTCTGCCCCAGGGCAGCTGTGGCTACAAATTGTAGCTTACCACCACCAGAGAGAATGTGTATGAATGAATAATGATCTCTGTAAAGCGCTCTGGGTGCCTTGAAGGGCGCTATATAAATCCAAGTTATTATTATTATTATTATTATTGTTGTGGCCATGTATGGTTCTTCCACACACTACTATTTGTTAAATGGATACATTTTTTAATTGTCAACATGTGTCGTTTTTTCAAATTTCAATCATCCAATACACCAAACACCAAACAAGAGTCAATGGCAAAATAGGCAGAGAAGATTTAGCAAATTTTTCATGGGCACAACCCACATACTGTGCTGCTCATCCCACAAATGTATGTTGCTCACAAGTGTTACCATTTAAAAGGGAAATAAATAGGCTTTGCAATAGTATAAGATTCGTTGCCAGGAAGTATTCTTACAACAAAGAAATAATCTACCAAACTCAAATTTCCTTATTTTTTGTGCTAAGTTTATTTCATAAAAAAGGAATTTAAAAAAAGATATGGTCATATAAACATATACCATGGTGTTTTTTTGCAGAAAGAGGAGCAGACGGAACAAGTTCCCTGGCTGGCAGTTACCATCCCGCTGACAACTTTGTGTGCCCTATTGACTATTCTGGTGGTGTTTTTCCTCATCATGACAGCGCGAAAGAAACGCCAGTCTGAGGGCACATACAGTCCCAGCTCCCAGGAGGTGGGTGGTGCCCGGCTTGAAATGGGGAGTGTCCTCAAAGTGCCTCCAGAGGAAAGGCTGATCTAAGACCTGAAGCTCATCCTCACAGCCTTACTTCCAAAGGTTAAATATCCAGGGCAGAGATAGCATATGCTCTGCAGTGGCAAACAGTTTGCATTCCCTCCCTATTGAGAAGAAATGGAGGACAAATCAATAGCAGGCCCTCTGCTTGAATAACTACTAATGTTAGACCCTGAGAGTTGGATGGGAAAAGACCTGACAGCGAGAGAGACCATCTCATGATTACCTGGACTGTCCTGTAACAAAAAGAGAGTCTCACCCTAATAAACCCACTGAAAGGTTGAGTTTTGAGGACAATGTCAATCTCAATGAAGTTGTTTGACAACCTGTTTGTGGTTAAATAAGTGCAACTACTTAATCATTTATGACTTAGCAAAGAAAAACTCTCATCTGCATTTTTTAAAGTGTCTTCCAGGGAGCCTCTGGTGTGAATAAATAGATCCATATAGGTTATTTAATAGAATGTGACTTTTAATGTGAATGTGCTGCTGGAGAAGACTGCAGCCCCCACCCCCCCCCACCCAAAAGAGTCGTAACTGCTGTATCATATTGTCATTGTGCACTGCTGATCATCTAACCCATATTTTGTGTAATATTTTGTTTTGCTCATTGTTTTGTGTTATGTATTGTATATGTCGAGGTGGTACAGAAATATATTTTTGAATATTTTCAAATGGAGCTGTATTTAATTGCTGAAATGTCATTACTATGGTTTGAGGATGCCACATCTCCTTTAGTGAATATGAATAAGTTCCAGAGTCAGAAAGAAATTGGAAAAAAGGAAGACTTAAATTTTGCATTATTTTTGGCTAAAGTAATGCAAAATTGCATTTTAGTTAACATTTTTCTTCAAGAAAAAGAGCGAGAAAAGTAGACCAAACCTATCTTGCTCTGTTTTAAAGTAGCTAAAGGCAGGGAATTTATTTATTGAATGAAGGGATCACGAGGACGCAAACTTAAGTTCAGAATTTAAAAAACAATACATTCCGCTATTGATGAGACATGAAAAAAGTAAGCATTGCTAACTGCAGGGAGATTTGTTTTCAGGACACACCTTCTCCATATGAGGATGCAAGGATTAGAGTAATTACACAAGTACAGAAAGCTACAATGTATCTTATAACTCAGAGAGAGTATTTGGCACCATGATGCGGTCATCGTGTCTAGTCATTTTTTTACATTCATAAACTTGCAGCTCTGCTTACTGTGGATATTGTAGATTTTAAAACAAATTACAAAAAATCCAAACAATTTAACTGAAAGACAACATAGTTTTCTCACTACAATTTTGTGGCACAACTCAGACACACCTTTGATTTTGGTGGGTCTGTAAAAATCCGATAGTCTGATCAGAGATCAGACTGATATTAATGTTTATTCTCTTATGAATTTTTTTTTTAATTAACCCATAAAGTCTGATGTCACTGTATTTATCATACACCCCAAATGTCCAGCCTGTCATTTGCCTTCACACATTGCTTATTAATGCTGTTAACTTTACAAAGCCATGTAACCAGGGTCATCAATGGTGCTTATCTTTATCTTGAGTTTACGCGGATGCATGGCATACATTTTACGTTATTATTTATGTTATGATTTATCACCGCATTTATGTCTGGTGTTCTCCATGTACAATAAAAAATAAATATCAATTACATAAGTGAAGCATAAATTTGCAGAGGTCGACTTTTTACCATTTCAGATATCCAAGCCTTATTTTTGGACAGTCATTTGTTAAGATAGGGTTTATTTTTATTATTTCAGGGCAGCTTTCCAGTTAGTGAGAAAAACATCCATTTTAACTTAACATTATTAGGAAAATATTGTTAATGGAAGAAGACAGCAATCAATAAAACTAAGCCCCATAATCTAATAAAACAGCTTGATGTCTGCTCTGTATACGTTTAGATTTTAGTCTGAAAACAGATGAGTAAATGTTGTATTTTCTTAATGTTGATGAGCTGCATGAAATAATTGGCTCTTTTACCTCACAGAAATAAATAACCAATAAACGATTGTAAATTGTTACTGAGGATATTGTTGTATTGATGTATTCCATCATCTCTGTGTAGAATTTGCTGTCGTTCATCCTATTGACCACAACCAATAAAATAATTTAAAATAATCAGAAATCCCCATTACAAATGACTGGAAATATGGATGCATGTGATATCCTAATATGTTAGTATTCCAAGTATTCAGCGCCTAGAAACAACTTCTGTTGTAATAGACGCTATATAAATAAAATTTAATTGAATTGAAATTCATTGGGGGTTTTTTTCTCTTAGTTTTTGTTCTTGTTTATTAAAGTCTTTCTCTGCAGTGCTGAGGAGGTGTCACAGAACAGATAACTACCTATGAAAAGAGTATCAGACACATCCTTGTATGCTATATGGAACTGCGCACCAATGGAAACTTTCTGGCGCAACACAGACATTCTCTTCCAACTTTTGTTTTTTTGCATCCCACTATCACCCTCACGCTGTCTTCTGGGAGACATCTACAATAACACTGGATAACAGCTCCAATAGAATACTTTCCTCGCCCTCGCACCCTTGTGCACGTTCAGGCGTGCTACAGTGGAAGCTTGTATGACTTGCATGTAGATTCTTCAGGCCTGGACATTTAGCGGATGACACCAGCCACAACTTTCTATATCAAACCATTCAAAAGTTATTTTGAGTTATTTTAAAAGTAGGAACTATCAAATATCGACCAATCAGATGAAGGGGCGGGGCTAATTTGCAGCAATCATGTTCAAGGACTCAAAACCGAGTCCGATGACACCACCCACGAGTCTTTATGTCAAACCATTCAAAAGTTATTGCAGAAAATCGGAACTATCACATATCGAACAATCAGAAGAAGGGGCGGGGCTAATTTGTACCAATTATGTTCAAGGACTCAAAACCGAGTCCGATGAAACCACCCACGACTCTTTATGTCAAACCATTCCTTAGTTATGCCAGAAAATAGGGACTATCAAATATTGACCAATCAGATGAAGGGGCGGGGCTAATTAAGGCCAATGAAGGTGAGGTACTCAATACCGAGTCCGATGACGCCACCCACATGTCTTTATCACAACTCGTTCAAAAGTTATGGCAGAAAATAGGGACTATCAAATATTGACCAATCAGAAGAAGGCGCAGGGCTAATTTGCACCAATTATGTTCAAGGACTCAAAACCGAGTCCAATGACACCACCCACGAGTCTTTATATCAAACCATTGAAAAGTTATGGCAGAAAGTACTATCAAACTATCAAATACGGACCAATCAGATGAAGGGGGGGCGCGCTTTTTGGTGTCTATCGGCACCAAGTTAACGCTTTTGAATGAGAAAAGTAATGCGCGCCGTCGCAGGATGGAGACGCACATTTTGATGTATAACACACCTGGGTGCACATTATGGTTCGGGCCGCATTAACTGCCGAAGGAATGGCATAAATTGCGCAAAAATTACACGATTAATTCAAAATGGCTGACTTCCTGTTTGTTTTGGCCATGGCGCCAAGAGACTTTTCTTTAAGGTGCAACATGATACAGGTGTGTGTCGATTTTCGTGCATGTACGTCAAACTGTATTGTGGGGCTTGAGGCACAAAGTTTTCTAGGGGGCGCTGTTGAGCCATTAGGCCACGCATCATCACCAAAAAAACATGAACTTCAAAACCACGATCTCTATCAATATAAGTTCTGAAAAACCTTTTTTTTTTTTTTTTTTTAACTTCTTTTTATTGGGGTTTTGCATTTTTCAAAACATACAGAAAATAGAAAATTAAAACTGCATGGTTTCATACATAAATATTTTGATAGAATAGAAACAAAGGCATTCAAACAAAAGAAAAAAAAAAAAAAAAAAAAAGAAGGGGGGTGTCATGTTACATCCGTTTTTACATTCATTTTCTCCTACATGGGTCTTTCTTGTTAAAATAATCCATAAAAGGTTGCCATATGGAGTCAAACATGTGTTCCTTCTCTCTTAATGAGTATTTTATTTTTTCTAGCTCCAAGTATTGGATTACATTGTTCAACAAGGCTGCATGAGTTGGGGTTTTTTTCTTCTTCCAATTAAGCAGTATCAATCGTCTTGCTAATAACGTTACAAACCGAGTAATGTTGTTTTGGTTAGATGAGAGTTGTACAAACAATGCTCCAAACAATGCTAACAATGGATCAGGTAGAATCTGTTTTTGTAAGACCTCAGATAGAGTTTGGAATATCCTATTCCAATAATCAACAATTTGTGGGCATTTCGAGAACATATGTGCTAGAGAAGCTGGACCTTGTCCACACCTGTCGCAGGATGGACTCACTGAAGAAAACATCTTAGAAAGCTTCAGTTTGGACAGATGCAGTCTGTGTAGTATTTTAAATTGCAGAAGTCCATGTCTTATGCATACAGATGAGGAGTGCACATTGTCTTGGGCTTTTGTCCCTTGGTTGTCTGAGATTTCCACACCTAGATCCTCCTGCCAGGCTTCCTTTAGATGATCCAGTGTAGCTGTACAGTCTATTTGAAACAGAGTGTCGTGTATTTTGGATATTGATCCTTTTTTCAAGGGATCAGACTGGAGCAGTGTTTCCATGATGGATTCAGGGGGCTCATGGGGGAAGGATGGAAATGCTTTTTTAACAAAGCTACGGATTTGCAAATATTTGAAAAAGTCTCTATTATGTAAATTAAATTTCTCCTGCAGCTATTGAAATGAAGGAAAAATTGTTTTAATATATAAATCTTTTAAGGTGTGTATCCCGCTGTGGTACCATTGAATAAATGTTGAATCAATGAAAAGTGGTCTGAGTGTATGATTATTAATCAGCGGAGTCAGAACGGAGCCTTCCTTTAACCCAAAATGTCTTCTAATCTGAGACCAAATTTTTAATGAGTGTGAAACTACTACATTTCTGACTTTTAAGTTAGTGATAGGTAGAGGTGAGTAGACCATTGCCTGTAATGAAGAGGGATGACAGCTATGATTTTCCATCCTTGACCAATCAGCCCCCTGTGGTTGGCACCAAAAAGACATAGATCTTAAATTACATGACCAGTAGTATAACCGAAAGCATGGCATTCCCATCCCTCCTAGCCTTTTTGATCTTTGTAAGAACACTTTTCTAATTCTGGGAGTTTTTCCATTCCAAATGTAATTGGACATTAAAGATTCTAGTTTCTTAAAAAATGATTTTTTTAAGGGGCACGGTGGCGCAGCTGGTAGTGCAGCCGTCTCACAGCAAGAAGGTTCTGGGTTCGATTCCCGCCGGGGGACGCTGTGGGTGTGTGTTAGTTCCCCCATGACTTCAGCGCCCACACCATGGGTGGGGTTGGCGAAAGGGCCTTTCTGTGTGGAGTTTGCATGTTCTCCCCGTGTTCCCTTGGGTAGCTAATGGGAGCTACCCTCACAAAAACATGCACACAGTCCTGGGCTATACATGCCCCCTCTGGCCAACCGGGGCGGCATATTGGGGTGGGGAGGATCCGGCCGGAATAACGTGATCCCTCCACGCGCTACGTCCGGCCGGAGAAGCCCCACCCTGTCTGGTGAAAAGATGCGGCCTGCTCACTCCTCAGGTTAAGGAGGAGACCTGAGCTCAGTGCAGGGCCCTCCCGGGGTAGAGGATGGTAGAGGATGGCAATGCCCAGGACTGTCACTTAGGTAGGAGGTAGGAGGGTGGTAAAAACCGGGATAAAAATATTTAAAAAAAAAAGGATAGGGATACACTGAAATAAAAATAAAACTTTAGGTAAAATATTCATTCTAATAACATTTATGCGCCCTGCTAATGAAACTGTGTTCTTAGCCCACCTTTTGAGATTATTTTCTGTTTCTTCGTAGAGTTTCAAAAAATTATGCTTAAAAAGATGTGAAAATTCCTGACTAATATTGATCCCAATTTATTTAAAATGATTAGAAGTTGCAAATGGGTAAGAACTGAAATCGTCTAAATTTTGTTTTGCTTCTGAATTAATGGGAAACAATATGCTCTTTGACAAATTCAGTTTATAACCTGACACCAATCCAAACTTTTCGAGGAGTGTAATGATAGCTGGAATCGATTTTTCAGGGTCTTTGATGTACAGTAATAAATCATCTGCATATAAAGATACTTTGTGCTCTGTCCCTGCTCTTCTCACTCCTGAATATTCCTTTGCTGTTCGTAAAGAAATGGCCAGAGGCTCTATGGCGAGTGCAAATAGTGATAAGGGGCAGCCCTGCCTAGTAGAGCGGCCTAGAGGAAAGAAGTCAGAACACACATTGTTTGTCCGTACTGAGGCATATGGCTGAGCATAAAGTAATTTTATCAAAGCGATAAACTGAGGGCCGAATCAAAATCTTGACAGGGTCGAAAAGAGGTAGTCTCATTCGACCCTGTCAAAGGCCTTCTGTGCATCTAAAGACAGCAATATTTCTGAGGTTTTAGAATCTGTAGTTTGTGTATAAATGATATTTATCAATCTCCTAATGTTAAAGAATAATTGTCGGTTTTTTATTAATCCTGTCTGGTCATGAGAGATTACTGTTGGCAAAGTTGTTTCTAAGCGTAGTGCAAGAATCTTAGCCAATATTTTATAATCTACATTCAGCAAGCTTATGGGCCTATATGATCCTGGTTCCAGAGGGTCTTTATTTTGTTTATGAATTAAATAAATACTTGCCTGATAAAAAGTAGGTGGCAAGCAGCCTTTAGCTAATGCTTCATTGAAAACTGCTAATAATATTGGCGAAAGTTGACCCTTAAAAGCTTTATAAAACTCAGAGGTATAGCCGTCAAGGCCAGGAGTTTTGGAATTTAGCATTTTATGAATTGCCTGTTCTATCTCTTCTTTTGTTATGAGTCTATCCAATTGTCCTTTATCATCTGCACCAATTTTGGGGATACTAATGTTTCCTAGAAAATTGTCTATTAATAATTGATCACCCTTAGATTCTGATGTATATAGTTTGGTGTAAAAGGTTTTAAAGGTATCATTAATTTCTTTCGGATTTATAGTATTTTGTCCCGTATCGGTACGTATTTCAGTAATTGATCTTGATGCCGCTTGTTCTTTTATTTGATGTGCCAATATTCTGCCAGCTTTTTCTCCATGTTCATAATATTTATGTTTTGTTTTAATCATACGTTCAGTTGTCTCTTTGGTATAAAGTAAACTCAGTTCTGTTTGGAGTGCTAGCTTTCTTTTATGTAAATCTGTAGAGGTGCGAGTTGAATATTGGTTGTCAATGTTTTTTATTTCCTCAATTATTTTAGCTTCCTTTTGTTTTTGTTGTTTGCTTACCAGACTAGACCATGAAATTATATGTCCTCGAATATACACCTTTAGTGCTTCCCATAACGTGGATCTTGAAGTTTCTGCATTATCATTTATAGACAAGTACAGATCTATTTGGCTTTTAATTTCCTCCATTGCCTTCTTGTCAGAGAGTAAATTATTAATGAATCGCCAGGATTTTGGCATTTGCTTATCTCCAAAAGCTAATAGTAGGGTAACCGGGCTATGGTCAGACAGTACTATTGCTTCATAGTCACACTTTCTAATTCGTGGTACAGTCTACACAGTCTATTAAAAAAAAATCTATTCTTGAATAAGAATGGTGGACTGGAGAGAAATATGAATATTGTCGACTGTTAGGGTATAAAGTTCTTCATGGGTCTGTTAATTTGTATGTTTTAATGAATGTCTGAATATATTTAGCTGATTTGGAGATGTTTGTTGGTTTATGTGATGATCTGTCCAAGTTAGGATCTAACGTCAAATTGAAGTCTCCACCAATTATGAGCTGGTGGGAGTCTAAATTTGGTAATATTGCGAAACAAGATTTGATAAATTGTTCATCATCCACATTAGGAGCATATATATTTGCCAGTGTAATTGGATTATTGTAAAGAGTCCCTGTTACAATTACAAATTGTGGGGAGCCGAAATCGTTTTTGTCGCTATAAATGGTATAGTTTTTTTAATCAATATTGCTGTGCCTCTACTTTTCACATTGAAATTAGAATGAAATGACTGCCCTACCCATTTGCAATTCAATCTTTTGTGATCTTGATTCTTTAAGTGTGTTTCCTGTAGGAAACCAATATCTGTTCCTAAGCTTTTAAGGTGGGCTAATATATTATTACGTTTGATGACACCATTAAGTCCCTTACAATTCCATGAAATAAATTTGATCAAATTTTGAGATACTGTTTTTACAGATTGACCATGTTTTCCTGCCATGACCTTCCCTTCAGAGTAATAACAGACAAACCCATTGTATTGTGTTTTCCACATGATCCCCACTTAAAATAAGAAAATGTGACAAAACAAAACGAAAACCCCTTGAAACAAAACCTGAACCTCTCTCTATCTTCACCTGAACAAAAGACAGAGAGATAACCTGGAAAAAAAAACAAGTTCCGTCCACTTAATTTTATATCAATGGATAAACTATCTCTTTTAATTGAAAACCAAACTTCCAATTTTGACTGAATATGCAATAGGTTTACCACTTCTTGAATTTGTGAATATGGAATAGGTTTACCACTTCTTGAATTTGTGATGGACGTGTAATAATACATTTAGATTTTGTTATTTTCCACCCAAAAAAATCAACATAATTAAAGCTGCAAGCAGCGATGAACGGGGCCTCCCACCGTTGTGCACGTTCAGGCGTGCTGCAGTGGAAGCGCTTGTATGACTTGCATGTAGATTCTTCAGGCCTGGACATTTAGCGGATGACACCAGCCACGACTCTCTATATCAAACCATTCAAAAGTTATGGCAGAATGCTGAGTGTCATGCTGTGTTTAATTGTATATTTATTTATTTTTAGGGCCCGAGCACTTACAGTGCGAAGGCCCTATTGTATCTGTAGGAATTTTTTTTCTTCTGACGAAAGGAGGGCCTGTTTGCCCCCCTAAATGTGCCCAAAAAGTCACCAAATTTTGCACGCAAGCCAGGCCTGGCGAAAAATTTGATATTTAATGGTTTGCATTAATGGGCGTGGCAAAATGGCTCAACAGCGCCCCCCAGAAAACTTTATGCCTGAAGCCCCAAAATACGGTTTGATGTACATGCACTAAAGTCGGTACACACCTGTATCATGGCACAACTTAAAGAAAAGTCTCTTGGCGCCATGGCCCGAAACCGAACAGGAAGTCTGCTATTTTGAATTAATTAAGTAATTTTGGCGCAATTTATGCCATTCCTTCGGCAATTAATGAGATTAATGGGGCGGCAGTAGCTCAGGTGGTAGAGCGGGTCGTCCAATGATCGGAAGGTCGGCGGTTCAAATCCCGCTCTGTCCCAGTTTGCTGTCGTAGTGTCCTTGGGCAAGACACCTTACCCACCTTGCCCCGTGTGAATGTGTTTGAATGTGTATGAATGTTGGTGGTGGTCGGAGGGGCCGTTAGGCGCGATATGGCAGCCACGCTTCCGTCAGTCTGCCCCAGGGCAGCTGTGGCTACAAATGTAGTTTACCACCACCGGAGAGAATGTGTATGAATGAATAATGATTTCTGTAAAGCGCTCTGGGTGCCTTGAAGGGCGCTATATAAATCCAAGTCATTATTATTATTATTAATACGGCCCGAACCGTAACGTGCACCCAGGTGTATTATACATCAAAATGTGCGTCTCCATCCTGCGACAACACACATTACTTTTCTCTTTCAAAAGCGTTACTGTGGCGACGCTAGACGCCAAAAAGCGCGCCGACCCTTCATCTGATTGGTTCAGACAGAAAAAACTTTGTGCCTCAAGCCCCACAATACGGTTTGACGTACATGAACGAAAATTGGTACACACCTGTATCATGTCGCAACTAAAAGAAAAGTCTCTTGGCGCCATGGCCGAAACTGAACAGGAAGTCGGCCATTTTGAACATTCTGAATTAATCGCGTAATTTTGGAGCAATTTATTCCATTCCTTCGACAGTTAATACGGCCTGAACCGTAACGTGCACCTAGGTGTGTCATACATCAAAATATGCGTCTCCATCCTGTGACTACGCGCATTACTTTTCTCTTTCAAAAGTGTTACCGTGGCGACGCTAGACGCCAAAACGCACGCCCCCCCTTCATCTGATTGGTCCATATTTGATAGTTCCCCAAAAGTCACCAAATTTTGCATGCAAGCCAGGCCTGGCGATAAATTTGATATTTCATGGTTTGCATTAATGGGCGTGGCCTAACGGCTCAACAGCGCCCCCTAGAATACTTTTCTCTGCCATAACTTTTGGTCTTGGTTTGACATAAAGAGTCGTAGGTGGTGTCATCGGACTCGGTATTGAGTCCTTGACCATAATTGGTGAAAATTAGCCCCGCCCGTTCTTCTGATTGGTTGTCCCTATTTTCTGCAATGCTTATGGGGGACGGTGGCCATGAGTGCGAGGGCCCGTTCATCGCTGCTTGCAGCTTTAATTAGGGCCCGAGCACCTTCAGTGCGAAGGCCCTATTGTATCTGTAGGAATTCTTCGCGTTATTATTATTTTTCTGACGAAAGGAGGGCCTTTTTGCCCCCCTAAACGTGCCCAAAAAGTCACCAAATTTTGCATGCAAGTCAGGCCTGGCGAAAAATTTGATATTTAATGGTTTACATTAATGGGCGTGGCAAAATGGCTCAACAGCGCCCCCCGGAAAACTTTGTGCCTCAAGCCCCACAATACGGTTTGACGTACATGCACGAAAATCGGTACACACCTGTATCATGGGACAACTTAAAGAAAAGTCTCTTGGCGTCATGCCCGAAACCGAACAGGAAGTCAGCCATTTTGAATTAATCGTGTCACTTTGGCGCAATTTATGCCATTCCTTCGGCAGTTAATACGGCCCGAACCGTAATGTGCCCCCAAGTGTGTTATACATCAAAATGTGCGTCTCCATCCTGCGACAACACGCATTACTTTTCTCTTTCAAAAGCGTTACCGTGGCGACGCTAGACGCCAAAAAGCGCGCCCACCCTTCATCTGGTTGGTTCAGACAGAAAAAACTTTGCACCTCAAGCCCCATAATACGGTTTGACGTACATGAACGAAAATCGGTACACACCTGTATCATGCCGCAACTTAAAGAAAAGTCTCTTGGCCCCGTGGCCGAAACCGAACAGGAAGTCGGCCATTTTGAACATTCTGAATTAATCGCGTAATTTTGGAGCAATATGAGCCATTCCTTCGAGAATTAATACGGCCCGAACCGTAACGTGCACCCAGGTGTGTTATACCTCAAAATGTGCGTCTCTATCCTGCGACTACGTGCATTACTTTTCTCTTTCAAAAGTGTTACCATGGCGACGCTAGACGCCAAAAAGCGCGGCCACCCTTCTTTTGATTGGTCCATATTTGATAGTTCCCCAAAAGTCACCATATTTTGCATGCAAGGCAGGCCTGGCGATAAATTTGATATTTCATGGTTTGTATTAATGGGCGTGGCAAAATGGCTCAACAGCGCCCCCCGGAAAACTTTGTGCCTCAAGCCCCACAATACGGTTTGACGTACATGCACGAAAATCGGTACACACCTGTATCATGTCGCAACTTAAAGAAAAGTCTCTTGGCGCCATGGCCGAAACCGAACAGGATGTCGGCCATTTTGAATAAATTGTGTCATTTTGGCGAAATTTATGCCATTCCTTCGGCAGTTAATTCAGCCCGAACCGTAACGTGCACCCAGGTGTGTTATACATCAAAATGTGCGTCTACATCCTGCGACACCACGCATTACTTTTCTCTTTCAAAAGTGTTACCGTGGCGACGCTAGACGCCAAAGGGCGCGCCCCCCCTTCATGTGATTGGTCCATATTTGATAGTTCTCCAAAAGTCACCAAATTTTGCATGCAAGCCAGACTTGGCGATAAATTTGATATTTCATGGTTTGCATTAATGGGCGTGGCCTAACGGCTCAACAGCGCCCCCTAGAATACTTTTATCTGCCATAACTTTTGAATGGTTTGACATAGGAAGTTGTGGGTGGTGTCATGGAATTCTGTAATGAGTCCTTAAGCTTCGTTGGCCTTAATTAGCCACGCCCCTTCTTCTGATTGGTTGTCCCGATTTTCTGCTATAACATTGGAATGGTTTGACATAGAGAGTCCTGGGTGGTGTCATCAGATTTTTTATGGAGTCCTTGACCTTCATTGGCCAGAATTAGCCCCGCCTCTTCTTCTGATTGGTTGTCCCTTTTTTCTGCTATAACTTTTTAATGGTTTGACATAGGAAGTCGTGGGTGGTGTCATGGGACTCTGTAATGAGTTCTTAAGCTTCGTTGGCCTTAATTAGCCCCGCCCCTTCTTCTGATTGGTTGTCACGATTTTCTGCTATAACTTTGGAATTGTTTGACATAGAGAGTCGTGGGTGCTGTCATCAGATTCTGTATGGAGTCCTTGACCTTCATTGGCCTGAATTAGCCCCGCCCCTTCTTCTGATTGGTTGTCCCTTTTTTCTGCTATAACTTTTGAATGTTTTGACATAGGAAGTCGTGGGTGGTGTCATTTCTGATATGCTTATGGGGGGCGGTGGCCGTGAGTGCGAGGGCCCGTTCATCGCTGCTTGCAGCTTTAATTTGGAATTGTTGTGTTAAACATTTTACTTGCATGTATTTTTTTGTTGGTTTCTTCAGTTATTATTTGAAATGTAACTTTTTCCCTGATTTGAGTTTGACATGCAATGACCTTTTGAGTTGATTAGACACAGCTGAACATTATTAAGGCAGTGAACTGGACCTTGACTGACAGCTGCACCGGCCAATTAACTACTGCAGGCTGGCCCCCCTAGACCAATGGTGAACCAGGGGAGGGTTCCCTTCCCACCTAGATACCCAGAGAGAGACATTCAAGCTGCGAGAATGGACTGACGGACAGAGGCCCACAGGAACCCAAGTTGTTGGAGAGCCCCCAGCAGACCCAGACAGACCAGACAGCAAATGCAGCAGTGTATTGGAGGCCTTTGGACGCTAATGGCAGAAGTAGGAACTTCTTTTTAAACCTTGCCTTTTAAGGATTGGCCATTTTAAGAGACATTTCTTCCATTTTAAGAGACATTTTCCCCACCCTTGATTTACGTTAACAGTCTTTGCATAATAAATGTTTGTTGCTGCACCTTGTGTGTTTGTGGGTTATTAAGTACTGCTCACCCTCGAAAAACTGAAAAGTATTTCCTTGGGGACTTTGGTTATTGTAGTACCATAACTTTATGCAACCACCCCTTTGACATTTGGCGTTGTTGGCAGGATCCGAGTTTGTGAGCAGTGCTTGGTACCCACAACATATTATACTATATACTGAATGGAAAAAACAAATTAAAGGCATTTTAGAGGTGCAAGAATTAACAGAGCCACAAAAAGTTGCAATTGTTTTGGGGGCATTGAGTGGGGAGGCCAAACGGCAAATTAATGTTTTAGACCAAGGGGGTCGTGATAAGGCTGCTGGTGGTGGCTGCTGGATGCGGCTGCTGCTGAGAGTTGGCTGCAGCAAGAGACCATTGGAGGCTGCTGGTGGTGGCTGCTGGATGCGGCTGCTGCTGAGAGCTGGCTGCAGCAAGAGACCACTGGAGGCTGCTGGTGGTGGCTGCTGGATGCGGCTACTGCTGCTGAGAGCTGGCTGCAGCAAGAGACCACTGGAGGCTGCTGGTGGTGGCTGCTGGATGAGGCTGCTGCTGAGAGCTGGCTGCAGCAAAAGACCACTGGAGGCTGCTGGTGGTGGCTGCTGGATGCGGCTGCTGCTGAGAGCTGGATGCAGCAAGAGACCACTGGAGGCTGCTGGTGGTAGCTGCTGGATGCGGCTGCTGCTGCTGAGGACTGGCCATTTTAAGAGACATTTCTTCCATTTTAAGAGACATTTTCCCCACCCCTTGATTTATGTTAACTTAGTTAAGTCTTTGCACAATAAATGTTTGTTGCTGCACCTTGTGTGTTTGTGGGTTATTAAGTACTGCTCACCCTCGAAAAACTGAAAAGTATTTCCTTGGGGACTTTGGTTATTGTATTACCATCACTTTATGCAACCACCCCTTTGACATAGGAACTATCAGATATCGACCAATCAGATGAAGGGGTGGGGCTAATTTGCAGCAATCATGTTCAAGGACTCAAAACCGAGTCCGATGACACCACCCACGAGTCTTGATGTCAAACCATTCAAAAGTTATTGCAGAAAATCAGAACTATCACATATCGATCAATCAGAAGAAGGGGCGGGGCTAATTTGTACCAATTATGTTCAAGGACTCAAAACCGAGTCCGATGAAACCCACGACTCTTTATGTCAAACCATTCCTTAGTTATGCCAGAAAATAGGGACTATCAAATATTGACCAATCAGATGAAGGGCTAATTCAGGCCAATGAAGGGCAGGTACTCAATACTGAGTCCGATGACACCACCCACATGTCTTTATCACAACTCGTTCAAAAGTTATGGCAGAGAATAGGGACTATCAAATATTGACCAATCAGGAGAAGGCGCGGGGCTAATTTGCACCAATTATGTTCAAGGACTCATAACCGAGTCCGATGAAACAACCCACGAGTCTTTATATCAAACCATTGAAAAGTTATGGCAGAAAGTACTATCAAACTATCAAATACGGACCAATCAGATGAAGGGGGGGGGCGCACTTTTTGGCTCTCTATCGTAATAGAAAGGTAAGCATGGTAATGCTTTTGACTGAGAAGTAATGCGCGCCGTCGAAGGATGGAGACGCACATTTTGATGTATAACACACCTGGGTGGACATTACGGTTCGGGCCGTATTAACTGCCGAAGGAATGGCATAAATTGCGAAAAAATTACACGATTAATTAAAAATGGCCGACTTCCTGTTCGTTTCGCCATGGCGCCAAGAGACTTTTCTTTAAGGTGTGACATGATACAGGTGTGTGTCGATTTTCGTGCATGTACGTCAAACCGTATTGTGGGGCTTGAGGCACAAAGTTTTCGAGGGAGCGCTGTTGAGCCATTTTGCAAGGCCCATTAATCGCAGGATCGAGACGCACATTTTGATGTATAACACACGTTACGTTTCGGGCCGTATTAACTGCCGAAGGAATTACATAATTTGCGCCAAAATTACATGATTAATTCAAAATGTTCAAAGTGGCCGACTTCCTGTTCGGTTTTGGCCATGGCACCAAGAGACTTTTCTTTAAGTTGCGACATGATACAGGTGTGTACCGATTTTCGTGGATGTACGTCCACAGAATGCCATGTAATTAATAAAAAATGGAAGAGGAGGAGAGAAGGGTGAGGGGCACTGACCAGTGGATCATGTCAGTGCCCCCCTGCAGCATTGGCCTATAGCAGCATATCTAAAACGAAGCTATGTTTGAGACTAGTCTTGTTCCACAGCTGCAGCTATGACTATTGACTCTAACACTCTAGAGTTTACACTAACTAGAAGTTTATTAACACTAACTAGAGGTTTACTGAACACTAACTAGAGGTTTATTAAACACTAACTATAGGCTTTAATAAACAGAAACGTTTTAAGATACTGAATTTTACAGGTAGCCAATGGAGCAACGCTAACACTGGAGAGACGTGGTCTCTCCTGCTGATTCCTGTCATTACTCGAACTGCTGCATTTTAGATCAACTGGAGCCTATTCAGCAAATTACTTGGACATCCTGCTAATAACACATTACAGTAATCTAGTCTAGAAGATACAAACGTATGAACTAGTTTTTCTGCATCATTCTGCGAGAGGATTTTCCTAATCTTTGCGTAATTACGGGAATAGAAAAATACTATTTTACAAACATGATTAATATATGGTTTAAACCAGTGATTCTTAACCATAGGGCCGCGGCCCAATTGTGGGCCGCGAGCGCCACCTAGTGGGCCGCAAAAATAATTCAGTTTTGTACGTGTGGGCCGCGGGGGCCGCAGGACTGCATAGCAACTCCCGACCAAATGAGGAGAAGAAGACACTCAGCTAGTACGTGTAATAGTAAGAGAAATGGTGTGTATTTACAGAGTAAATCCTTCATTTTGCACATAGTACGTTTACATCCGCCAGGAAACCGCCAGGTCGGCTGAGGCTGCCGCTGGGGCGGCGGCTCCGTCGTTATTGCTGAAGGATGATAGATGCGTGGGCTGACGTGTCTGCTGGACTGGACTGTTCGAGCTTTTGCAAAAGCATCGGAAATTGACTCGGCTGCAGCGGCCAGAGCTGCGGGCTCTGGCCGCTGCAGCTGATCAGGCTCGGATGAAGCCCGACACGCGCAGTCCTGACAACTTATTAATGTAAATAACTTAAAGTAAAATCAAAATAAGTTTTGGTCCCGCTCTATTTTTAAATATGCACACTTGTATGCTTGTGTGTGTGTTTTGTAAGGCGGCGCTCCGTGTGTAGACGGCGCCTTTCCACACAGCGCGCCGTGTGTGTGTGTGTTTTAAATCCAGAAATGACACAAAACTGAAGGTGCTCCTTTCCACACGGCGCCCGTATGATCGTCAAAATACGGTAATTAGCTTGACTCTTACAGAGATGAGAAGCGTAACAGGTGGAAAAGAAAGTTCAACCCGGAATGGACAGATTCATCCTGGTTCAGTCTTCCCACTGGGACAAAACCAGTGTGTTCCAGAGACCCTGTCGTTCAAAGTGCGAAAGTGAAACGCCACTGAAACAAAACACAAAGTTTTTCATCAAACATATTCACTCAAGTCTGAACTGAAGTCACAGAAAATAAGCTGAGCATCTTAAAACATGTTTGGGTCCACATACAGCTGTCAGGCAGCTTTCTCCACAATGAACATAATTAAAACTAAATATCGTTCCAGGCTCAACAATGAGCACCTTTACATGCATATGCACCTGACACCATCCAGCCCAGATTTAAACTCCTGACAGGAGAAATTAGAGCTCAGTTCTCTCACTGAACGACAGAAAGTGGGGACATAAGATTAAGGTGAAGAAAGATAAACTGCAAAACTGTTTAATTGTTAAGATGTGTTTATATTCATTTATTGTAAAAATGTGTTGAGACAATTAACAAAGAAAAGGGGAAATTCAAACTGCTCGTAAAGAAATAAAATAAGATAGCATTTGAAAAATAAAATAAAATGTATTTTATTTTTAAGAGAAAAAAATATGTGTAATTCAAGTGACACATGTTAAGTGGCAAATATGTACTTTTTTTAATATAACAGTCAGTAATTATTTTGGTCTGGTGCTCACAGGAGCCCCTGGATATGTGACTTGGGGCTCCAAAAACGCGGTGACCCGTCTCACCCGTCTCGGATCGATAAAAGAGGGATGCAGGAATAAGTTATAGGCAAAACGATATTTATTCACTTATAAAGATGAATTAACAAATTATGGTGCGTGTTAGTCTGTAGAGTCAGTATAAAAGTTACAGTTTTTATCGGCCAGATTGGGATGCTCATGGCATAATTTGCACCTAGGGTTGCCAACTTTCAGAAATAGAAATAAAGGACGCCCCGATTTCAGCAGCGCAGGAGCCAAAAAAAACCCCCAAAACTTCTAAACTGCATAAAAATGTGTTTATTTTATATGAAAAAACGTGTTCTTTAATAGCATTGAACTTGCATGACTGTACAGACAGCCAACCATATAGCAGCTGAAATAGCCTCCTATGCTATGTATGTCCACATCAGCCAAGGTGTAGAATATTGCTTCAGGTGAAGAATATGGTGTAAAAGTTAATTTATTTCAATAATCAACTAGAATATGGTGTAAAAGTTAACTTATTTCAATAATTCAACTAGAATATGGTGTAAAAGTTAATCTATTTCAATAATTCAACTTAAAAGGTGAAACTAATATATTACCTAGTCTTATTACATGCAAAGCAAGATATGTTGAACCTTTATTTGTTATAATTTTGATGATGGAATTGTTTATTGATTTCATAAAATATTCTCTAATTTATTTTTTATTTGGGGTTTTCATAAACTTTGAGCCATAATCAGAAAGCAGCGTCTTGCTGGTGCAGGAAACTGCTGCATGCAGTGACAGACGTTGGCTGATTTATGGTTCCGCGTTGCACACACGCAGAGCTTACGGGGTAGGATATGGGGGAACGCGAATGTACGGTACGAGTCGCTGCGTAACATCATGCAGCCACTTCTCGGCGAACACACGTTTTCTGTTCAATTCGGGTAGTGGTTCAGTTTGGCGTCTCTTTGTAGTTGGTGGTGGTGGAACGCCAAAATAATTACTTAATGGCGCTTGCTTCTTGGACATTTTGACGAGACGTGTCGGGGTTTGTTCAGTAAAGCTGCTTGTGATGATAGATCCTTCCATCTCTTCCTGCCCAACCCACCACCGCAACGAGCATGGAGGTGGAGTAAGGACGCGCTGTGATTGGCAAGTAGCCTACCAACTTTGAGTGGCAGTTCTGGGAAAAAGCTCTCGCAATAGATTTTTTAATATTAGTATTCTGGTCTGGCCACAACCAATAATATGAGCCCCAGCTGTTGGTACGCAAAAGAGCTTTGCAGCACAAGATTGACAGCGCACTGTGGATTTTGACGGCGCATGCGCTCTGGCGGCCCACTTATGTGCAGCCCTGTATATATATATATATATATATATATCATGATGTTCTGGACCTTCGCTTGACTAAATTTTCTCTAAATGGACCTCCTAAAGTTTTAGTTGAATACCCCTGCTATACAGTGTTAATATTTAATGGGCCCCGGGCCACTCTGTACTGAAAAAAATTGGGCCCCAAGGTCAGAAAGGTTAAGAACCCCTGGTCTAAACGACAAATCCTGATCGAAAACAACACCAAGGTTTCTCACAGTTGCACTGGAAGCCATCGCAACACCATCTAATCCGTTACTGAGATGCTTTGGACCAAGAATGATAACCTCTGTTTTATCTGAATTTAGAAGCAAAAACTTTTCAGACATCCAGTCCTTGATGTCCCTAAGACATGCCTGAAGTCTTTTCAAAGGAGCAACTTCATCTAAAGCTGAATGCAAGAAATCAGCAGTGTTACTAACAAGAAAATCAACATCAGAGGTAGAACCCAGGTCACTGGCCTCTACTGCTTCACTATTTTCCACTGTCGTAAGATGAGCAATGGCCTCCTTAAATTTAGCAATAGCTTCATCAGACAAACATCCATCCATCCAACCATCATCTATACCCGCTTTATCCTTTGCAGGGTCACAGGGGTCTGCTGGAGCCTATCCCAGCTCATTTCAGTTGGGAGGCAGGGGTTACACCCTGGACAGGTCACCAGTCCATCGCAGGGCCACGTCAGACCCACGTCAGATCTGCTAAAATAATACCTCCTATTTTGCACTTCAACATCAACAATATTAAATTCAAACGTTACTAAATAGTGGTCGGATAAAAGGGAGTTTACAGGTGACACCAACCATCAGTTTCAACACCGTAGGTGAGAACGAGATCGAGAGTATGATTAAAACAATGCGTTGGTTTGTCCACTTTTTGTGAGATACCCATTGATTCTAGAAGAGAATTGAAAGCTAATTTAAGATTATCGCTTTCAACATCCATATGAATATTAAAATCACCCACTATGATGAATTTATCTATACTGATCAATAATCCAGAAAGGAAATCTGAAAATTCAGACAGAAACTCTAGATAAGCACCAGCAGGGGGCCGGTACACTACCACTAACACAACTGGCTTCTCTGATTTCCAGCTTGGAAATTTCAGACTAAGCGTGAGGCTTTCAAATGTATTATAATTGCACTTAGGTTAAATTTTTGTTTGGAGACTGGAGTTATAAATTGCTGCGACTCCTCCGCCTCGGCCCGTGCTTCTAGGAATATGATGATTAAAATAGCCGGGCGGAGTTGATTCATTCAAACTAACATACTCTTCCTCCTGTAACCATGTTTCTGTTAAGCAGAAAATATCACTCCTGCTCTCTGTAATTATATAATTTACTAACAGAGACTTGGAGCTTAACGATCGTATATTTAGTAGTCTGCATCTAATTTTTCGGTCTCTTATTGGTACCAAATGTGCATTGGTTTTAATTTTCACAAGGTTATTTTGGTTAACGCCTCCAAAACGCCGCACCTGGTGAACTTTACTTACTCAGCCAGGGGTGCCTCCAAAAATGTTTCATAGGGGTGGCCAGATGGGGCCACTTAAATTCTTGGGATGGACACCAAAACTAAAAGCCATCATTACAGGATTTTATTATACTGTTGTAGTATAGAGGCTCAGAAATACTTTAACGCCTACTGACATGTATTTGACCTAAATGATTTGGGATGAAACGCATAACTGACGATAGAATCTATGTGACCGGCAAGTGTTTTTTTCTTTTTTTGTTGTTGTTTATTGAGGCAAGTGTGGTGGCCAGTGGGGTGGCCAGCAAATCTGTAGGGGGGGCGTGACCACACACCCTTGTCATGAAGTAGCCATCAGGAGATCGGTACACTGTGTTCATAAAGGGATGGACATGGTCAGCAACAATACTCCGGTAGGCTATGGCTTTGACACCATGCTCAATTGTTACTGAGGGTCACTGACTGTGCCAGGAAAATATTCAATTCAATTCAATTCAATTTTATTTATATAGCGTCTAATACAACAGAGTTGTCTCTAGACGCTTTACAGAGACCCATACCCACAACATGACCCCCGAGCAGTTATTACATAAACAATGGCAGGTAAAAACTCCCCTAGTGGGAGAAAAACCTTAAGCCAAACAGTGGCAAGGAAAAACTCCCCTTTAGGAGGGAAGAAACCTTGAGCAGGACCAGGCTCATCAGGGGGGACCCTCCTGCCGAGGGCCAGACTGGTGGGTCAGGGACGGCAACAGCACAGCAGGCAGGTGGAAGCAGCAACGGGATGACCGGGGGTGGGGACCGCAGGCCAGCACACAGCTCCCGAAGCTCCGGCCCAATCAGCAAGTCCCAGGTTGGGGTGCAGGGTCAGGAAAAGACTTGTGCTCCGTAATGCAAGCTACAAGCCACCCACGGCCACCTGCAGGACAAAAGAGAGAAAAGGGAGGAGAAGGGGGGGCCAGCAACGGGATGACCAGGGGTGGGGACCGCAGGCCAGCACGCAGCTCCCGAAGCTCCGGCCCAATCATCAAGTCCCAGGTTGGGGTGCAGGTGCAAAATATCCCCCAAACCACTACACCACCAGCCTGAACCATACAATACCATAGAAGGCAAGATGTATCCATGCTTTCATGTTGTTGACGCCAAATCCTGACCCCACCATCCAAATGCCACAGCAAAAATCGAGACTCATCAGACCAGGCAAAGTTTTTCCAATATTCTGTTGTCAAATTCTTGTGAGCGTGTGTGAATTGTAGCCTCAGTTTCCTGTTCTTAGCTGGCGGGAGTTGCAACCGGTGTGGTCTTTTGCTGCTGTAGCCCATCCACCTAAAGTTTCGACTTGTTGTGCATTCAGAGATGCTCTTCTGCCTCGGTTGTAACAAATGGTAATTTCAGTAACCATTGCCTTTCTATCCCTCCAAGTAGATCAGCATTTTCTGAAATACTCAGACCAGCCCGTCTCGCACCAACAACCATGCCATGTTCAAAGTCACTTAAATCACCTTTCTTTCCCATTCTGATGCTCGGTTTGAACTGCAGCAGTTCGTCTTGACCATGTCTACATGCTTAAATGCATGGTGATTTTTCAGTGGAAATTTTTTATAAAGTTTATAAAACCTTTTCTGGTGTTTTAGAGTATTCAGAACAATGCTGGATGAATAACGAATCGACTGATCATGATGTAATTTCATAGTCATAACTTCTCATGTTGTTATCCTGCCACTGAGTACATTTTGGAGGGTTCAATGGAGAATATTCTGTTCATTCTTCTTGCTTCTGTTTCTAATGTGTCTCTCAGCTGGAGGTTCCCCCCACCTTTACTCACAGTGGCATTCCACAGCTGTGAGACAGCTTCTAGTGCCTCAGGTACTGGGAGTTTGTGGTACTTCTTAGGCAGTTGTTTCTTCATTACACCTTTCAATTGTTTGGACAACTGGTATACCTCTCTCCATGCAGGCTAGATCTTGATCTTCCCAGCCCTCTCTGCCATATAAGAGTCTGTTTCTATTAATCTTGTATGCAAACCTTTTGCATACAAAAGGGGGTGACGACATCCACTGCCAATCCAGGAAGCAGGAACACACGGAAACACACGTCAAGCACTGGAAATCTGCAACAAAAAACCACAAACAAAACAGGAAACCAGCACGGAGCCGACCAAAACATGAACAGCAATCGACCCAAATCTTGAGATCTGATCGCAGTCTGAGCTAAGCTACCGCTACCGCTACCTAACCCAAAAAACTACAGAGCAAGCGAGCGACTGAACAAGCCAGTGTGTATGTCTATGTGTGTGTATGCGTGCATGTATATGATCATGCGTGTGTGTGTGTGTGTGTGTGTGTGTGTGTGTGTGTGTATGTATGTGTGTGTGTGTATATGTGTGTTCGTACGTGTGTGTGTACATGTCTTTGTGGCTGTGTGTGTGTGTGTGTGTGTGTGTGTGTGTGTGTGTGTGTGTGTGTGTGTGTGTATGTATATGTTTGTGTTCTTGTGTGCTCCACCTGAAGTGTATCTATAGTGGGGGAGTGGGGGGAGCAACCCCGCCACCCGCGAGACCAGAGGCCGACACGGAAGAACCCGGAACCCAGGCCACCAGCGACCCCACAGAGGGGAGAAGTAGGAGGGAGGCAACCCACCGCCTGCGAGGCCCCCAACCCCCCCCCCCCCCCCGGCGGCGGCCACGGCGCGGAAACAAGCAGCCAGGGATCCCGCGGCGGCGGACCGCGACCCAGGCAATCCCCGGCCACCCGGTCCGGGCCGGAGAGGCCCTCACCCTCCAGGCCAACGACCCCCACCCGGCAGAGGGCCAGCCTGCCCGGAGAGACAGAGCCACCCCGGCCGCCGACGCAGGCAGGCGCACCCGCCCCCACAAAAGTGGCCCTCCAAGACCAGAGGGGTGCCCCGCCGCGGAGGCAGCGGGGGGGACTGGAGACGGGCCCGGAGAGAGGGAACCCCCGAACAGGGCGACACCCGCGCAGGCCCGACAACGGAGGGCCCCAGACCCAGGCATCCCATTCATTCATCCATTCACCTATCCGATACCTATACTAATAATAAGATATACTATACATAATAATAATAATAATAATAATAATAATAATAATAATAATAATAATAATAATAACCATCTTTGTATAATATAATATTGATAAATTATTAAGTTTTGTTGTCCTGCCAATGGAGGCTCAAGTCCTCCATGGCAGGACACTTCCACACATCCGCATTCTCACCGACACAGACACACAATCACGCACCGTTTCCCCCTCCACGGGGGGATCCAGCACCGCCAAAAGGCACCCCAGGCTGCACGGCGAGCCCCGCCAGGCCCGGGTATCCCGATGCACCTATCCCAGGCCGGCGAGGGAACGCGGGTGATGTGGGACCCCCTTCCGCCCCTGGTGTTGAGTGCATGTGATTAATGCCATAAAAACAGGGAGGGGGAGGGCCAAGTATCGATTTGACACCGACCCCCCCCCTCCCGAACTACGTGTCATTGTCAAATGTATTTATTAAGTGTCGAATGTGCAGTGTTTACTTTGCTGTTAAAACCGTGAGGCAGGGAGTGCCGGGCCACGCGGGACAATGCCCCCCACGACCCGGACCCCCCGCCCCTCGCCTATGTGCGTATGAATCGTGTAGGGGGGGAAGGAGGGGGAGCGGAGGCCGAAGCCAGGAAGCAGGACCAGCAAAGCCGGCCCTGATAAGACACCCGCGCCCCCCCACCGGCCATCCAGAAGAGGGGGGCCGGCCCTCCGAGCCGGGCCAGGGCCCCACCGTACCTCTACGGGCACCCCCGGCGCCGCCGGAGCCCCCAGACGGAGGGGGAAACGGTCCAACATCCCCCCATTCATACTGACAACATAAGACATAGACACCTGGGAATGGTGCCACCCCGCCGCCGCGGCCGCCCGTGCACCCCCGGGTCAGGGGAGGCCCGATCCCTGGACCGGCCCCACCCCCCCCCGGCGGACACCCCAAGGGTCACGGAGACCCCACATCCGCAGGGGCACGCGGCGCCCGCCCAGCGACGGAGGACCAAGGCAGCAATGCCCCCCCAGCGCAGACAGCCACCCCCCACCCAGGCAGGGCCGGGCCCTCCGAGTGGGACCCCCACGTCCACGGCCCAGCCCCCCCCGGGAGACCCGGAGACGCCCTAGCCACAGCCCCCCGCCCGAGCCACCCCCGCCCGAGCCACCCCCCCCACCGCCATGAGGTAACCCCCCCCACAGGCCCCCAAGGCCCCCACCGGCCAGGGACAGGGCCCCACGGCCCCACCCATCGCCCCCCAGGGGCCACCAGAGGCCCGCGCCCCAGACCCCCCAAGCCGACCCCCAACCCCAAGGGCTACGAGATCACCACCCCCCCCCCCCCCCCCCCGCCCCCACTAGGTAACAAAGCCAATAATCGGGGACCAGAGAGAGTGCAATTCAGCCGAATGTTGTTCAGTGGAGGCAGACATTATCTCACTACTAATATGATCTGATAAAAGATTCCTAAAATGGTTGATACATAAACTGGATTTTTGTTTCCAATTTACTAGAATGGTTTTCTTTGCGATACATAAGGCAGTGAGAACCCGGTGTGTCCAATTAGGTTCTATTTGAATGTCTCCCAGGTGACCTAATATACATACCGTGGGGCACACTGGGATTCTGTAGTTGATCCATGAGGATAAATCCTCACAAATCTCCTTCCAGAACCTCTGTACCGGTGTACAGAACCATAAAGCATGCATATAATTATCTGGGGTGTTCTCTGTGCACTGTGAACAGATATTAGAGGTGACAAAGCCCATCTGGAACATCCTTTGTCCAGTATAATGTATTCTATGAAGAACTTTGTACTGTATAAGTTGTAAGTTTGGGTTTTTAGTCATAGTAAACGTATTTAAGCATATTTGTGACCAAGAAAACTGGTCGGTATTAAGAGAGAGATCCGCCTCCCACTTAGAAATCGGGAGAGAGACTGAATCGTCCAGTTCAGACACTAACCTGTAGAGTTTTGATAACAACTTTAAAGTGCTTAGATTCAATAAATCTATTATCTTAGTGGGAAGTTGTAAGTCTAATTGGCTAATTTTGTATGTTTTATTTATTATGGCCTTAAAGCGACACTACGTAACTTTTCCACCTTAATATCATATTTCCAGAGTCATTGTGATGGTACATCAACTTCCAACAGGTTTAATGACACCTTTGTCATGGTCTGAGGGAGTCTGTATCACCTTCACTGGCACTATGTAACTTTGAGGAGCATGGTAGGAACCCTGCCACACTAAAAAACTACAAATCGTTACGACTTTGACTGCTTTACGGCATACGTCACTTCCCCCTCCTTCCCGATTCGCAGTCGAGACGAAAATGGGCGGGGCGTGGAGCGCAGAGCTCCGCAGAAGCTGTTGCTGTGTTATGGCTGCAGCAGCTCCGCATAACAGACGTGGGGAAAAGACCCTAATGGTTTAACTTTTCAACGGTTTCCTGCTCGGAGGCAGAACCACGCAGGCCAAGTATCTGATATAACAAAGTAAAAGAGTGAAAGAGCCGTCGGCTCGCTTTGGATCGCGGCTGTAACGACCAAACACACAGTAAAGCATGATTTATGGTTCTGCGTTAAATCGACGCAGACCCACGGCGTAGGGTACGTGGCGACGCGCAACGTACGGTGCGTGTCGCCGCGTACCCTACGCCGTAGGCTCTGCGTCGATTTAACGCAGAACCATAAACAGCCTTAAACCACAAACTCACACAGACGGGCGTCGGATCAAAACTCGGGTTTTATTCCCCACTTCGCCAGCTAAACGCAGTTGCTGGCCAGCTCTCTGCGGAGCAATTAACCCCAATCTTCAGATAAAACTAGTTTGTTGAGGAAAAAATATTAACTCTATTTGTAGCTGCAGAGGAAAAAAATAATCTCACGAGGAAAACAAAAATATTGCTCACGCCTCTTCAACATAATATAGCAGTCAAAAGAGAAGTAAGAGGGATATAAAACATGTACTGTATGTTGTACTATTATACAAATTTATTGAAACACATGGCTCTTCAGGGATTCAGGGATCTCTTAGGGATTTCATATGGATCCAGACCGTTAATAATCATTATTTTCTCCATATACTGCTCCCTGGCTTCCTTGTTTAAGGTATCCCGGTAAATTCCAGTTCCTTTCCAGCAGTTTAACATATTTTTTTGCGTTCCTTCTGTTCACTTGGTGAAACAGAAAAGCGTCCCGTGTTCTCTCTTAGCCTGGTTAAAGGTCAGATAGACTAGTTATCAACATTAGCTATAATCTTGCATCTCAGATCAGCTGTTCATTTTATCAGCTATGTTGGGATCAACAGTTACTTTCGACAGTATTTAATAGCCTTTACTGCTTACTTTTTAAATTAAGTAGCTCAGTTACCAATACTCTTATACTCTTACTGTGTTGTTTTTGTAGATCAATACATTTTTGGGTAGCTGTAGTCTAGATCTTCCTGTTTATATTATAGATTTAAGATCAGCTTCAAATCAGGTGCCCAAGCTAATTGTGAGCATAAAAGTTGACTCAAAAATGTACAGTCATGGCAGCAGAGCCGTCTGGGAGATTTGCGAGGCCCTGTGCGAAATGGCCGGGGGGGGTGACATTTTTTGGGTTTTTCAGGTCGGATCGGGTGTTTATATGCGCAATTTTAACTATCCATTTAGCAAAATACTGGACACCTTCCCCTGCCTCATCATCATCTCGACTTGCCTCGACGCGGGGCCCCGCGGCTGCTTGAGACCCGGTCGGATCGGTGATTTTTGTAACAAATTTATCAAACAAGCCTTTCAGAGAGGCATTAAACTCTTTAGTTTTCTTTATTTTTTCATTCCCTGATGGAAATTTCCTGATTCTGTCTAGTTCTCTCGACATTGTGTGACAGTTTGTTCCGCACTCCACCCGTCTGGATCAGAGCACCTTGTGTCTGCGCTTGGTCTGACGCAGTTGTATTGAACAACAGACACGCGCATCATTGCACATATATTTATTGATATGCACAGACTAATACACATTTAGGTCTGTAATGGAACGTGACTGTTGATATTTATAAGGGAAAAAACGAAAAAAAAACGAAAAAAAAAAAAATGTAAAAAAAAAAAACGTCCCATAGGGCGAGGCCCCTTGGGGCGCGAGGCTCCATGCGGTCGCACAGTACGCACACCATTTGCGGCGGCCCTGCATGGCAGCCACTAGTAGAAAGGAATGTCAAGTTTCTCCCCATGAAGACATTCTCACTATTTTACTTCTGTCAGCATAAAGGCAAAAATGTTCTAGTTTAATGTAAAGAAGCATGTCTTTGTTCATAGGTCTTTATTTATTGAGACGCCTCCATAAACATGTCTCAATAAAGCAGCCAAAATAGTTCCTCAAAAATAACTATACTGAATCAACATTAATAGTTTTCCCATACGTGCACTTAAAAACACAAATTTGCCATCAGTATAGGTGAAAATCTGTTTTGCCTTCACTCAATTGTGCTCTTTTTTCCCCTCCTTCCTCTTTTACTAAAGTACATTCCTTTGGGTGTCTGGGCGACTCCCACCAAGGATTACTGCTGCTTGGTCAGTGATTCTCCTACTAAGGGTGGCAAGTATCCTCCTCATCCTTATTTATTCCACAATGTGGGGGTGGAAGAGCCAAGAATGCTGACATGAAACTGAGATGGCATGTGGTGTTTGTGCTATTCCAAGACAAACATTTTTAAATACACTTCATCAGACAGACATGTGAAGGTAATTGTGATGTATCAAACTTTTACCATCATTAATATGCCATTGTTTGAAATACAGATCTTCATTCTGTCAGCACTTTAATCCACAGTACAGTCACAGGCAGAAACTTCAGAGAATTAGAACATTAAAGATTTAAAAAAAGAAATTCAACTTTTAGGTTAAAACAGTTAGAGTTTGCAATAAAACTCTATTATCCCACTCACTCTCTGTAGATTATGGTGCCCCAATCAGTAAAATTTTAACTTTACGATTTTGACCCTGATTTTATATCACACCAGGACCACAACCCCACCGCTGAATATTGTTGTTAGGACAGCCATGGCCAGGCCGGACAGAGCTAAATGATTCTGAAGAGCCGCAATATTGTTGCAGCGATTAACAGATATATGTCCAAAACTAAAAGGCATTGGAGGCAGGGTTATTATAGTTAACAAAAACTAAGACTAAAACTGAAACTAACATTGAAAAAATAATCCTTTTCACTGAAATAAAAACCAACGATTTATAATAAAAACTGAAACTTAACTTAACAAGTCCGAACTAACTGAAATGAAATAGAATTGCAGGCAAAAAAAAACACTTGTTTTTTGTTTCGTGCTTTGTTTTTTTGTTTGCAGCTTCATCTTTCTAATAACTAATTCATTTTATGGCCCGAGCACTGACAGTGCGAAGGCCCTATAGTATATGTAGGAATTCTTTTTTTTTTCTGGTTTTTCTTCCAACGAGCCAACTTCTGTTGTAAGTGACGCAATATAAATAGAATTTAATTTAATTAAAAAAAAACCTCTATGCCATCTCATGGCCCCTCCTTTCATGAAAAACTGCAGCACACGCATGCCTCGCCCACCTCCTGCACCTTATGGAGCACGAAGCTAGAATTGTAACGACTTTAACAACCCTGTCCTGGCAAGCCTGTCCAACAGTCGACTCCATCTATGTCCAATTAGTATAACACGATTAATCCTGCTATATCACGACTGCATTATGGTACCCCCCATCTCTCCATGAAAGGGAATTTTTTTCCTCGTTTTCCTTGTTTTTTCCCTCGTTTTTATTTATTTTCTTTCAACGAAATGAGGGCCTTTTTGCCCCCCTAAACGTGCCCCAAAAGTCACCAAATTTTGCACGCAACCCAGGCCTGGCGGAAAATTTGATATTTAATGGTTTGCATTAATGGCCGTGGCCTAATGGCTCAACAGCGCCCCCTAGAAAAGTTTGTGTCTCAAGCCCCACAATACGGTTTGACGTACATGCACGAAAATCGGTACACACCTGTATCATGTCGCAACTTAAAGGAGCATGAGGCAGGATTGAGGCAGGATTTATGAAAAAAATTTGTATACGTTTTAAGTTTTCTAGTAATAATGTCAGATGAAGCGTCCCAAACCAAAAAGAATGAGCCCTGTAGCGTATCTCTCCGTTGCCTAGAACAGGCTGTGTGCTGCAAAATGTGCTGCAATTGTGGGGCCGAATTTCCCGCGCTGTCCTGCGGATGTGACGTCACATGACGCTGCAGGCACGTTCTCCCCGTTTTCCCGTGCCGGCTTCCCTGTTGGCTGCAGTACCCCCGACGGCCGTCGTGGTGAAGGGTGGCGCTAATGAGTCTCATTTTTTTAAATTAAATTAAAAATTAAATTAAAAGGAGCCTCATGCTCCTTTAAATTAAAGTCTCTTGGCGCCATGGCCGAAATCGAACAGGAAGTCGGCCATTTTGAATTAATTGTGTAATTTTGGCGCAATTTATGCCATTTCTTCGGCCGCTTCTTCGCCTGAACCGTAACGTGCACCCAGGTGTGTTATACATTAAAATGTGCGTCTCGATCCTGCGAGGATGTGCATTACTTTTCTCTCAGTCAAAAGCAATACCGTGGCGACGATAGATGCCAAAAAGCGCGCCCCCCCCTTCATCTGATTGGTCCATATTTGATAGTTCCTACTTTCTGCCATAATTTTTGAATGGTTTGACATAAAGACCCGTGGGTGGTGTCACCGGACATGGTTTTGAGTCCTTGAACATAATTGGTGCAAATTAGCCCCGCCCCTTCTTCTGATTGGTCGATATCTGATAGTTCCTACTTTCTGCCATAACTTTTGAATGGTTTGATATAGAGAGTCGTGGCTGGTGTCATCTGCTAAATGTCCAGGTCTGAAGAATCTACATGAAAGTCATACAAGCTTCCACTGCAGCCTGAACGTGCACAAGGGTGCGAGGGCCCGTTCATCGCTGCTTGCAGCTTTAATTTTGCTTATGGTTGTATATTGTTTCTTCCTCTTATCATCAGTTTCTCCGACTCGTGTGTGTGTGTGTGTGTGTGTGTGTGTGTGTGTGTGTGTGTGTGTGTGTGTGTGTGTGTCTGGAAGGATTTAGCACATGAAAACACACACAAACACAAAAGGAAAACAACAGATGAAACCAAACAAAATAAAGTAAAAACGAACAAAACCCATTTTACCTTGTGTTTAATTCCCAAATCTAACGTGTTCACCTGTCACTTTAACATGAACTGACACAAGCTGTCAACGATGTGTCAACGATGGGTCCTGGGTGGGATTTTGCAACCCATCAGGGCGTTTTTTCTTTTTTGTGTAAATAAAAAATAGGAAACAGCTGATTACAGTAATAACAGCTACGGGAAACAAACACATGGGAGCCGATGAAAAAATGTCTGTGTTGGGCAACGTGTTCCACGACATGCAACATGACCTGCAGTTTCAATCTGCTCTCTTGTGGAACTTGATTGAATATGCAGATACTGCTGCACCAAAAAACAGCACTCCATACCAACCTCTGCCTGCAGCACTCCTCGGCGCTCCTCAGCTTCAGCCACCAGAGTTGCATTTATATTGCACAGGCTACATTAAAAACACATTATTCATCCAGGGAAAATAACAAGGTCTAATCTAAAAACATCAAATGATTTAAGAATCCAATGTACAGAGGCCCACCTTCCCCAATAGAAGTCAAGTGGCTGAATTTAAAAAAAGCACAACTGAACTTGCAGCATCTGAAGTTAAAACTCTGCATTGCATTTATTGCTTTAATATCACACAGTAGCTCTAACTAATGCTCTCTTGCTTTCAGACAAGAGTGCATAATGGATCCTCAAACTCCTGCCACCTGCTCCTTCATTCATCTGCGCCTCGCTCTTCCCTGACTGGATATCTGGTTGCCAAATGACAAGGCTGAAAGGGGAGGCCTGTTTCTCTGTGAGTACAAACTCAGTGGGGAGTAAAAACCCCAGTGGTGTCAGCCATCATGGAGCCACCTCCATGCCTAATGAGGGAGAATGCTACCTCAGCACTCCTTCCCCAGCGTCAGGAATCAGTTGACAAATCATGCATTTCAGTCTGACCACAAATGACACGTTGACAAATGCAGATATTTCATTTTTAATTGACACTAACAGACAGTGATAATCCAACTGCAAGGGCTTCTGAAGAGACAAGGACAGCACAAGATGTTGAGAAAAAGAGAGACAGAGACAGCATAAGGGGTCATGATGATAGTAGTGGAAGTTGGAGCAGGCCTTAAGAGATGTATAATATTTGTACAGGGTGTGGGTTTGTTTCTGAGTGTTAATCTTGAGGGGGAAAAGAGATGGGGTGTGTTTCTGACACTTCTCAGTGCTGACAGCAGCTGTACAGCCTGAAGCTAACAACCATTTGGGTTGTTGACTTATCGTTCAATTATTCTTTTATTTCTTAATTAGTCAACAATTGTTTCTTCTTCTTTTTTCTGTCATGCATATCATCAGCTTTAGGTTTAACATTGCTCAAGTGGTTTAATGTGCAGCAAAAAGTTAGCTGGGTCTCAACTGCTCTCGAAATAGTTCAGATAACCACCAGGGATCTCGGCAGACCCTCGACTGTTCTGAAGAAACTTCATGTACATGAACAAACTGTAATCTGTCAGATAGATATGATTTAAACCAACGTAGAGCTGTCCCTTTAATCCCAACAACATGCTCTAACCTGTGCGTGTAAAATGCTGATCTACAGTGTCAAAAGCAGCACTGAGGTCCAGTAGAACCAGTATGGACACTAATCCCTTATCCGAGGTCCAGTAGAACCAGTATTGACACTAATCCCTTATCTGAGGCCATAAGAAGGTAATTCCTGACTCGAACCAATGCTGTCTCTTTGCTATGATGCATTCTGAACCCTGACTGACAACCCAGTCTCACAGAAAAACGTGGTACAGGCTACGTTGGTCCACATTGCAAAACGTGGTAATGTTTACGATTTGCCCTCCTAAAACGTGAGATGAGAACGTTTTCCGTGGCCCATTCATTTTTTTTTTTCCTCCCCAAAATTGAACATTTTAATGGGAGAACACAACTCAGCAGGACACACTAAACAGACATAATACCCCAGTAAGGAAAAAAGACAAAAAAAAAAAAAAAAAAGACAAAACAAAAAGTGGTAGTGGGGCAGAGTAAGACAGATACGGAAATAATAAAAACTAGACAAAACAAAACACACACCATCAGGCTGGCATAATGATATTGCTAGGGCATGCTGTAATTATTTCACATCATGTTAGCTAGGTAAACCAAAGTTCACTCCAAGGGGGTCCACTTTGTCCAGAACGGGCTGCCATATTTTGATAAATCCCTTGACATTGTTGTGGAGGGTATAGGTCAGTTTTTCCAGAGGGAGTACTCTCAGTACTTCCTTATACCAATCGTCCAGTGTCGGAGCATCCTTGGAAATCCAAAAAGTGAGAATAGTCTTCCTTGCTATGTACAAGAGTATTCCAATCAATTTAGCATTGTGGGCATTTCTTGCGCTGTCTGCTTTAGCTGCCAAAACATACTGCAGAGGTGACAGTTCTAAATCATATCCAACCAAAGTAACCACTTCATCCTTCACTTCTCCCCAGAACTTTTGTACCTTTACACATTTCCAAAACATATGTACATATGTGCCCACTTCAGTGTCACATTTAAGGCAGTTAGGAGAGGCCAGGCCGAGTCTGCTCCTCAGTAGTGGTGTAAAATGGAGTCTATGTAATATTTTAAATTGTCTCTCTCTATCAGCATTACAGCTCAGAATAGTGAGTGTCTTTCTTATAACCGCTGCCCAGTCATCCTCATCTATCTCACAATCCATATCACTCTGCCATTGCCTACGGATGTGATCAGTAGAGTAATTAGAATTTAGGCCAAAGGTTTCATAAACATGAGAGATAAATCTTTGCGGAATGGATTGTTTAAGAATATTTTCCAAAAAAGACTCATTTGGGGCATGTAGGTTTTTTGGTATATAATGTCTTATTTGCAGGTAGCGATAGAAATGAGACTGGTGTAAAGAATATTTACTTTTTAAGCCCTCAAAAGACTCCAATGTTCCTCCTTCATAAAGTTTAGCAAGCTGGTCTAGGCCATTCTCCTGCCAGAGTTTAAACACTGGATCCTGACATGAGGGAGGAAAATCTGGATTCCTCCATATGGGAGCCAGGAGTGAAAAATGGTTTTTAAGTTTGAAGCAAACCTTAATCTTGTTCCATGTATTCAATGTATTCAAAACAATAAAGTTATTCTGTACCTCTAATTTTACCTTTTTGTAATTCACAAAAGGACAGTCCTTAAGTGCCAGTAGGCCACAGTTTCTAGACTCTATATCGATCCATGTATTTGTAATGTCTGGATTCACCCATTCATATATGTACCGAAGTTGTGCTGCCCAGTGGTATGACCGCATATTTGGGACCCCCAGTCCACCTTGTTCTTTGCTTCTTTGCAGTTTGCCTATTTTCATTCTTACCTTTTTACCTTGCCAAAGGAATTGTGTAAACATTTTATCCAAGTCTATGAAAAAACTGTTGGGAATTGAGTTTGGCAACATCTGTAGAGGGTACAATAACCTAGGTAATATGTTCATTTTGAGCACGCTTATCCTACCCAGCCAGGAGACAGGTAGGGTTCCCCATCTGTGTAAATCCTCCCTAATGCGTGTTATGATTGGCTTAAGGTTAAGCTTGACCAGTTTTTTCAGAGAGGGACTGATTCTGATTCCAAGGTATGTTATCTCCTTAGGTGACCATTGAAAAGGAAATCCACTAGGTGGGGCACAACCCGTTAAAGCACCAATAGGCATAGCCTCCGTTTTTGATAAATTAACCTTAAAGCCTGAAATGTGTCCAAATTGTTGTAAACATTCAAGCAGACATGGTATGGTTGTGTGTAAATCGACTAAGTATAGCAAGACGTCGTCCGCATACAGAGAAATTTTATGCACTGTGCCTTTAACATTAAATCCTCTAATCGTTGTGGTAGATCTAATGAGCTCTGCTAGAGGCTCGATGGCCAGAGCAAACAGGAGGGGGCTCAGCGGGCACCCTTGACGGGTACCTCGCTCAAGTGGGAATGGATCTGAGCAGTAAGAGTTGGTAATCACCGCCGCTTTAGGGGAGCAGTACAGCAACTTCACCCAGTCAATAAAGCCTGTGCCTACTTCAAATTTTCCCATAGCATAAAAAAGGAAAGGCAATTCCACCCTGTCAAATGCTTTAAGTGAGTCTAGAGATACCACTAGTCCATGCATATCATCATCACTGGCCAGCTGTATTATGTTCAGAAGCCTCCTGATGTTGTTAGAGGAACTTCTACCTTTAATAAAGCCCGTTTGGTCAGGTTTTACTAATACTGATATTAGAGGTTCCAGCCTTAAAGTCAAGACCTTAGCCAAAATCTTTGCATCTACATTAATGAGCGACACAGGCCTGTAAGAAGCTGGGTCTTCAGAGTCCTTGTTTTTTTTCAGAATCAGGCTAATATTGGCTAATGTCATTGTTTCAGGCAGATGGTGGGCTGTATCAAAACTATAGTTATAGGTTTTAGCCAGATAGGGAGTGAGCTTGTCCCTAAAAGCCTTGAACCATTCCACCGGCATCCCATCTGGGCCTGGAGATTTTCCACTGCGCATTAGCGCTATTGCCTCTAAAATTTCCTTTTCCTGAATGGGTTCACCCAGAACTTTCTGTTGCTCTTCAGTCAAAGTTGGTAATTTAATTTTCGAAAAGAATTTGTCGAGTTCATCTTTAGCGCCGTTATTGTCAGATTTATATAATGACTTGTAAAATGATACAAAGACCGAATTAATGTTTTTCCTATCAAAATGTCTTTTCCCTCCCACATCTCTGATCCCTGCTATTGTGTTATAATTTTGCTTCTGATTAATTAGGCGTGCCAGATATTTACTAGGTTTATTCCCATATTCGTACAGTCGTTGCTTTTGATAAAATAATGATCTGGAGGCCTTCTCGTTCAATATTGAATTTAGTGACGCTTTAATAGTTTGTATTCTAATGAGGTTAGTTCTAGTTGGATTAGACTTATGAGTCGTTTCTGCCTTTTTCAAATCTGCTTCCAGTTCGTTTTGCTTCAGCAACAATGATTTTTTCCGGTGTGACATATATGAAATGGTGAATCCTCTGATATAGGCCTTTGCAGATTCCCAAAGAAATTCAGGATTTGTTTCACTATTGTCATTCATATCAAAAAATAGTTTTATCTCTGCTTCCATCTTCTTTTTAAAATCCTTATCGTTAAGTAAATATGATGGAAATCGCCATCTTTGCCTGCCCATTGTGGACTCACTAATGGTCAATTCTAAATAGACTGGGGCATGATCACTAATATGAATAGATCCTATACTGCATGCAGTCACTTGTCCTATAATTTGCGGCGGTATGAAGAAATAGTCAATTCGTGAATACGAATTGTGCGGATTAGAGTAGAACGTGAAGTCCCTAACTGATGAATTTAAAGTTCTCCATATATCTTTCAGATCAATATCATCTAACATTTTAACTAGTGGAGCACCTGTACCTGTTTGTCTATGTGTATTTGCTGTGGACCTGTCTAATTTGTTGTCTAAACAGCTATTAAAGTCGCCACCCAGTACTGTGAGGGGGCATTTGTATTCCTCCAATACTGTTGCTACATTAGTCCAAAATGAGGGAGGCGGTGGATTAGGAGCATATATGTTCATCATAGTAATATGTGTACCATAAATTGTACCATGGACAAGGACGTATCTCCCCTCAGGATCTGTCTTGCATGTGTTAAGAACAAATGGTGTGGCCCTGTGGATCAAAATGGCAACTCCTCTACTGTTAGAGGTGAATGATGAGTAAAAGGCCTGACCCACCCAGTCTCTTTTCAGTTTCATGTGCTCTTTATCCACTAAATGGGTTTCTTGTAAGAAAGCAATTTGTACTTTGTCCTTCTTGAGAAAGCTTAATATTTTCTTCCGCTTTATTGGATTGTGGATCCCTTTTACGTTAAATGTGCAGTATTTAATGCTATTTACACCTACCATTTACCACTTTTTCCTGGTGTCATATATGGACCCTGTCTTTCCGATGGAGCTCTGAGCATCTGTATTATCTAACCCTTGCCTACCTATCTTATATAGAAATTCCCTTCTGGTGGTGGAAAACAAAAACAGACATTTAACTACACTAGACAACAAAAAACATTTTACCCATACACATACCTGCTGTAACATTAACCTATCTGTAGGGCGCATGTGAGGCCTCCTAATCTAACCTCGAATCAAACATGAGTAGGATGAGATAGAGCTCCCCAGACTCTATATAATGTAAAGACATCTTTCAGAGATAGTAATTATTCAGTAATCGTCACCAACTTAAATGTTACCTTTCTGGTCCTGCAGGCAAATAAAAGAGGAGGAATATGTCACATAACCTGGAGTAAACAAACCCCCGCCATCAGTGTCAAAATAAAATAAAACTGTTGTAGTCACAGGATATAATAACCAAAAGAGCAGTGGATCATACATGTACTAAAAAAAATAATACTTTTTTTTTAAATGTTTCCCCATTTTTTTGTCTGTTTCCTCACAGTAAATACAAACAAATGTTAGTAAAATAACCCACTCCACTGTGTTCAATCATCAGAAATCAGCTCAAGCTTCCAATAATCACAGTCCATGTCTGCACCGATAATGTCTATTAACCTCCTTTTATATAAAAAAGTGTCAGCTGCCTGACCATGGTGAACACGTTGGCTTAATTACTCCAGATTACCTTGCAGCTGTCCCACCCGTCTTGTCTTTCTGCAGCTCCTCCACATACCTCTGTGCTTCAGCTGCAGTTTTAAAGAGCTGGACCTTGTTGTCATGTGCAATGTGCAGCACAGCGGGGAAGAGCATCCTGTAGGGAATCCCCAGCGCTTGGAGTGACTTTTTTGCCTCCAGAAACTCACGTCGCCTTTTCTCCACCGCGGGTGAAAAATCTTCAAAGAGATGAATGCGGTTCCCGGATTCCCAGATTTCTCCCATGCTTCTTGCCTTTTGCATGACGAGCTGCTTGTCCGCGTAGTTGTGGAGCCGGATGTATATGATCCTCGGTCTCGTTGCCTCCGGCCGCGGCTGCGCTGGAGTGCGGTGACACCTGTCCATCTTGATCCGGTCGTTTTTCACCGTGAGCTTCAGGGTTCTTGGCAGCCACGTCTCGAGGAGGTCCTTTGCGTTGGCGCCCTCAGTGCGTTCTGGCAGGTTGACGATTTTAATGTTATTACGTCTGGACCTGTTCTCCTGGTCTTCTAGCCTGTTAATGGCCTCGCTCAGCCGCGCCTCAGTGTGCTGAAGTTGAGCTTGCAGTTGCGACACCGTGTCTTCTGTGTCGGAAATTCTCTGCTCCGCGTCTTCCACTCTTCTTTCAACAGCTTTCACCTTTTCGCACACCGAGCTCACTGATTTGGCTATCTGGTCAAGTTTCATATCCAGACTCGTGCTGAGTTTGGCGAATACTCCTTCACTTATCTTTGCCACCAGGCCATCTGTGTCCTCGCCCTCCGCCATGCCGCCTGAACCGCTGGGCGCTGTTCCCGGCTGACTTTTTCGAGAATTATGTCGTAAAACTCGTCTGTTTTCAGGTTCCTTAGCCCAAAATTCACGCAATGACATTACTTCCCTGGTCGTACTGTTTCAGCTGCATTAAATTATCTCTGAAATGTTCAAAATCGTGTTTAGTCCGGGAGCTCGACTCTGACGCTCCTACTCCCTCCGCATCACGTGGCCCCCGGCCCATTCATTTTAATGGTTTCTTAGGTTTCGTTTCTGTCACGTGACTTTCAAGTTTTCAGCTGTGGAGGAAAAATAAAATTGCTGCCATTTCTTTGATTCTCGGTCTAAATTGCAATATTTTAAGATAGTTTCGCCATTAAAAGCAGATTGTATCATATTCATAGCTAGAAAACTTTGTGCCTCAAGTCCCACAATACGGTTTGACGTAGATGCACGAAAATCGGTACACATCTGTATCATGTCGCAACTTAAAAAAAAGTCTCTTGGCGCCATGGCCGAAACCCAACAGGAAGTCGGCCATTTTGAATTAATCGTGTAATTTTGGCGCAAATTATGCCATTTTCACGTGTCGTACTTTAAAGACTCCTAGCAGGATCGTCCGTTCGACATAAAACTCGCTCAGGAGACACAAAAGACGTTAACCATGAAAAGTTATCAAAATCATGATTTTTCGTGAAATGGCGTGGCCGTGGCGCCGCGTCAAACTTCAACACTAAACAGGAAGTGATACTAGTAGCTGATTGGCCGATATGTGATCCTCATCATCATCACCATCATCACCACCACCACCACCATCACCTTCATCATCATCATCCTCATCATCATCACCATCATCACCACCACCATCACCTTCATCATCACCTTCATCACATCATCATCCTCATCACCTTCACCATCACCATCATCACCACCACCATCACCTTCATCATCACCTTCATCATCATCACCATCATCATCATCATCATCACCATCACCATCACCCTCACCTTCATCACCATCATCATCACCATCATCATCACCACCATCACCATCACCTTCATCATCACCTTCATCATCATCACCGTCATCATCATCATCATCATCATCACCATCACCCTCACCTTCATCACCATCATCATCATCACCACCACCATCACCTTCATCATCATCGTCATCATCGTCATATTCATCATCATCATCATCATCATCATCATCCTCATCATCATCATCATCATCATCATCATCATCATCATCACCATCATCATATTCATCATCATCATCATATTCATCATCATCATCATCATCATCATCATATTCCTCATCATCATCATATTCATCATCATCATCATCATCAACACCATCATCAACACCATCATCTATCCATCGATATGTGATCCTCATCATCATCACCATCATCACCATCACCACCACCATCACCTTCATCATCACCTTCATCATCATCATCCTCATCATCATCACCATCATCACTACCACCACCACCATCATCTTCATCATCACCTTCATCATCACCTTCATCATCATCACCATCATCATCATCATCACCATCACCCTCACCATCATCACCATCATCATCACCACCACCATCACCTTCATCATCACCTTCATCATCATCACCATCATCATCATCATCATCACCATCACCCTCACCTTCATCACCATCACCATCATCATCACCACCATCACCATCACCTTCATCATCACCTTCATCATCATCTCCATCATCATCATCGTCATATTCATCATCATCATCATCATCATATTCATCATCATCATCATCACCATC
>NC_084595.1:47400126-47580126 GCF_033807715.1 Cololabis saira | reverse complement strand
GTTGATGATGATGATGATGATGATGAAGGTGATGATGATGGTGATGATGATGATGATGATGAATATGATGATGATGATGATGATGATGATGAATATGATGATGATGATGATGATGATGATGAATATGACGATGATGATGATGATGATGATGATGATGGAGATGATGATGAAAGTGATGATGAAGGTGATGGTGATGGTGGTGATGATGATGATGGTGATGGTGATGAAGGTGAGGGTGATGGTGATGATGATGATGATGGTGATGATGATGAAGGTGATGATGAAGGTGATGGTGGTGGTGATGATGGTGATGGTGATGGTGAAGGTGATGATGATGAGGATGGTGATGAGGATGATGATGATGAAGGTGATGATGAAGGTGATGGTGATGATGGTGATGGTGATGATGATCACATATCGGCCAATTAGCTACTAGTATCACTTCCTGTTTAGTGTTGAAGTTTGACGCGGCGCCACGGCCACACCATTTCACGAAAAATCACCATTTTGATAACTTTTCATGGTTAACGTCTTTTGTGTCTCCTGAGCGAGTTTTATGTCGAACGGACGATCCTGCTAGGAGTTCGTTAAAGTACGACACGTGAAAATGGCATAATTTGCGCCAAAATTACACGATTAATTCAAAATGGCTGACTTCCTGTTGGGTTTCGGCCATGGCGCCAAGAGACTTTTTTTTTAAGTTGCGACATGATACAGGTGTGTACCGATTTTCGTGCATCTACGTCAAACCGTATTGTGGGACTTGAGGCACAAAGTTTTCTAGGGGGCGCTGTTGAGCCGTTAGGCCACGCCCCCTTTTGACACTATTAGAATACGTAATTTTTCACCACATGGGACGTGCGTGCCAAGTTTCACAACTTTTCGAGTAAGTTATGCGCCTCAAAAATGCAATTGTTTTCGGATAAAATAATAAGTCTTAATATTATTGCTTACGCTGCACCCCTCCAAAATAAAACCACCACATACACTAAACGATCTGGCGAGTTGTCAAGCCAGAGATAATTCATTACCAAAAAAAAGGTTTACATTGTCCAGTGTCCAATATATTCTAAGGAACGTATGGATAATTATTCATAGGTTGCATTTACGCAGCATAAAATTAATTAATTTAGTGATTGCCTTGTCAAATAAAAGGTATAATAAAAAAACAACATGCTTTTTGCGAGCAATAATTTCCGGGTTGTCTCACAAAAACACGGGGGTGCTGAAATTCAAAGAAGAAATGTGTGACCCTGGGGACACTAAAAGCCGTTTTATGTTGTTCTATGTTGAAATAATATTGTCTAAAGTTATACAAAATATAATATCTTAACAGTTCACACAACTACCTAATATTAAAAGTAATTAAAATAGCATAGAAGCCACTTGGTTTCTGTATGGATTACTGTGTAGGAACTCCATTACCCAGCATGCCCTAGGTGCTTAGCACATGCGCAGTAGCTTCAGCAGAGCGCCAGCTGAACGCGTCAGTTGTTGTTGTTGCCATGGCAGCCACAGGCGTTGATTATAGCGGTCTGAGACCAGCTACACGCCTCGTCTGCTATATACAGTACATAGCCTATATATTAAGACAGACAACACGTGGTGTCAGAATGGGCCGCGCGTAATTATAAGAAGAAGTTTTTACCGCGAGAGAGCCACAGAAGAGGAGTAAGTTTAAAAAAAAAAAAAAAAAAAAAGATGCAGGTCTCGACGTGAGGTAAACAGACACACAAATATTGTGAAATTTCAATATTTCTTGCTATGAATATGATAAAATCTGCTTTTAATGGCGAAACTATCTTAAAATATTGCAATTTAGACCGAGAATCAAAGAAATGGCAGCAATTTTATTTTTCCTCCACAGCTGAAAACTTGAAAGTCACGTGACAGAAACGAAACCTAAGAAACCATTAAAATGAATGGGCCACGGAAAACGTTCTCATCTCACGTTTTAGGAGGGCAAATCGTAAACATTACCACGTTTTGCAATGTGGACCAACGTAGCCTGTACCACGTTTTTCTGTGAGACTGGGTTGTGACTGAAAGACTTCAAACAGATCATTTCTATACAAATAGTCACATGACTGGCTTGAAACTGCCTTTTCCAGAATTTTAGATACAAATGGAAGGTTGGAAATTGGTCTATAATTAGCTAAGGTGTCTGGGTCAAGAGAAGGTTTTTTAAGTAAGTTTTTTAAGCAGGTTTAATTACTGCCACTTTGAAAACCTGTGGTACATATCCTAAGTTTAGGGATAGGTTGATTTGGTCCAGTATTGTCGCACCAATAAGAGACATTTTTTTTTGGAATAGTGGAGTCGGGATGGGGTTTAACATACATGTCTTTGACTTAGCTCTATTGACGAGTGAGGTCAGCTCAGGGAGGTCTATAGGATCAAAACAGTCTAGAGTCAAGTCAGAGCCTAGGGAAGTCGCTAAAGCTGAAGAAACGCCCACAACCGGCTGGTTGATTTCTTCTCTAATTCTCAAGATTTTACTGTTAAAGAAGCTCATAAAGTCATCACTACTGAGAGCTGCAGGAATGCACAGCTCTACAGAGTTGTGACTCTTTGTCAGCCTGGCTACAGTGCTGAACAGAAAACGTGGGTTACTTTTGTTATCCTCTATCAACGATGAATAATAGGCTGTTCTGGCTTTGTGCATGGCTTTTTTACATACTATTAGAATATCTTTCCATTCACGATAAGAGTCTTAAGACTTACAAGAGTACCTGTAACTTCATCTAAAGCTGAATGCAACAAATCAGCAGTGTTACTAACAAGGAAATCAACATCTGCAGAGGTAGAACCCAGGTCACTGGCCTCGACTACTTCACTATTTTCCACTGTCGTAAGATGAACAATGGCCTCCCTAAATTTAGCAATAGCTTCATGGGACAAACATCTGCTAAAATAATGCCTTCAACATCGACAGTGTGTTAGAGTCAATAGTCATAGTTGCAGCTATAGAACAAGACTATAATAGTTAGTGTCAAATATAGCTTCGTGGTAGATGTGCTGCTATAGGCCTATGCTGCAGGGGGACACCGACATGATCCACTGGCCCTCACCCTTCTTCTCTTCTCTTCTTCCATTTTTTTATTAATTACAAGTATCTCATAGCCATCATTGTTGTCCATTGTTCTTATAGCTTGTTGTGCTGGTCTGCCCCTCCCTTTGTCTCTTTTGTGTATGTTTGCAGGCTGGAGCTTCAGGAGCTGCATGCTGACCTGCACCTCCTGATCATCCCACTGCTCGCTTCCACCTGTCTGCATGGCGCCAAAGCGGATGGCAGCCATGGTGAGTTGGTGCGTGTTACTTTGCCTCGTTTTGTTGGTTAATTAAATTTTCTGCTATGGCACCCGGAACTCTTTCACCAGAGAAGAGCTCATGAACATCAGGGAAACGACGCCAGCAGATTTATTTCACACTTTTCTCCCATTATCAGTGGAATTATTGGGCATTCTGGTCAAAGGTGCGCTCACCTTTTTTCACGCAGTGAAATGCCGGATGAGAGGTAAACGAGCCGGCACGCTCGTGCATCTCCGCTGGCGCGGACTCTGCACACCTGTACCTGGCATATTTCTCTCCAACGTGCAATAACCTTTCTTCATCTTCTGTTTTATGCTTCACGGAGACATGGCCGTGTGGACTCTCTCAGCTGAACGAGCCTGACTCCACCTGCACCTGTGGATCACAGACTTCCTGTCTGGCAGGAGGCAACATGTGAAGCTGGGAAAACATGTCCCTGACCCTTAGACCATCAGCACCGGATCAACTCAAGGCTGCGTTCTCTCTCCTCTGCTCTTCTCCCTGTACACCAACAACTGCACCTCCAGTCATCAGTCTGTCAAGCTTCTGAAGTTTGCGGACAACACCACCCTCATTGGACTCATCTCTGATGGTGATGAGTCCGCCTACAGGTGGGAGGTGGACCAGCTGGTGACCTGGTGCCTACAGGTGGGAGGTGAACCAGCTGGTGACCTGGTGCCGTCAGAACAACCTAGAGCTCAACGCTCTAAAGACAGTGGAGATGATAATGGACTACAGGAGGAACGCAGCCCCCCGGCCCCCATCACACTGTGTGACACTGTGGAGTCTTACCGCTTCCTGGGGACCTTCATAACCCAGGACCTCAAGTGGGAGCTGAACATCACCTCCCTCATCAAAAAAGCTCAGCAGATGATGTATTTCCTGCGGCAGCTGAAGAAGTTCAACCTGCCAAAGAAAATGATGGTGCAGTTCTACACCACCATCAATGAGTCCATCCTCACCTCCTCAATCACCATCTGGTACGTTGCTGCTACTGTAAAGGACATCATCCACTCTGCAGAGAAGGTGATTGGCTGCAATCTTCCATCTCTCCAGGACCAGCGAGCCTCCAGGACCCTGAAGCGTGCAGCAAAGATTGCAGCAGACCCCCCCCCACCCCGGACACAGACTGTTCCAGACTCTTCCCTCTGGCAGGACGCTGCGGTCCATCAGGAACAAAACCTCACGCCACAAAAACTGTTTCTTACCTTTTTTTTTTTTTTTTTTTCTCCCTCGTCTGCACACATATTAATGGTTAATACCATGCTGGTAAGAACCTAAGGCATATATATGTGCATTGTTAATATAAAATACATATGATCATATTTTTATCTCATTAATATATATACATATATATACGCATACATACGCATACACGTACATACACGTATGTATATATATATATATATATATATATATATATATATATATATATATATATATATACACACATATAAACAAACATACACATACAAACTCAGTGTTTTTTTTGGGGGGGGTGACATCCGCTAATAATCCAGGACACGAGAACACACATGGAGGCACACGTCGAGCAATGGAAATCTGCAAGAAAAAAAAAACATGTATATGTCTGTGTGGCCGTGTGTGTGTGTGTGTGTGTGTGTGTGTGTGTGTGTGTGTGTGTGTGTGTATATGTCCGTGTGTGTGTGTGTGTATGTGTGTGTGTAGGTGTGTCTGTGTGGCTATGTGTGTGTGTATGTCTGTGTGGCTATGTGTGTATATGTTTGTGTGGCTATGTGTGTGTATGTGTGTCTGTGTGGATATGTGTGTGTGTATGTATGTGTGCTTGTGTGTGTGTGTGTGTGTAATAGTCCTATCAATGCTCCACCTGAACTGTAACTATAGTGGAGGAGGGGGGGCAACCCCACCACCCAAGAGACCAGAGGCCGACACGGAGGAACCCGAAAACCCAGCCCCCCCCCCCCTCGCGGGACTCGCGGGCCGGGCCCCCACGACCAAGGGAACCCACAAAGGCAGACCAGGACCCAGGCGAACCCCGACCACCCGGCACGGGCCGGACATGCGGCCAGGAGGCCCACACCCCCCAGGCCAATGACCCCCACCTGGCAAGAGGCCAGCTTGCCCGGAGAGACAGAGCCGCCCCGGCCGCCGACGCGGGCAGGTGCACCCGCCCCTACGAAAGCCGCCCCCCAGGACCAAAGTAGCGCCCCGCCGCGCAGGGGGGACCGCGGGGGGGACCGGAGACGGGCCCGGAGAGAGGCAACCCCCCAACCAGGGGAAGCCCACACCCCGAACCTGGCCCCAAGTACCAAGTTAGATTCCATGTGAATGTCTCCCAAGTGACCTAATATACATATCGTGGGGCACACTGGAATTCTGTAGTTGATCCATATGGATAAATCGTCACAAATCTCTGTCCAGAACCTCCGTACCGGTGTACAAAACCATAAAGCATGCATATAATTATCAGGGGTGTTTTCTGTGCACTGTGAGCATCTGCTCACAGTTAGAGGTGACAAAACCCATCTGGAACATCCTTTGTCCTGTATAATGTATTCTATGAAGAACTTTGTACTGTATAAGTTGTAAGTTTGGGTTTTTAGTCATAGTGAAAGTATTTAAACATATTTGCGACCAAGAGATCTGGTCGGTGTTAAGAGAGAGGTCCGCTTCCCATTTTGAAATCGGAAGGGGACCTATTATGGCATTTAATTTATATTTTAAACAGGCCTTGAATGTCTTAAAAACAATAAAAAGCTTGTTTTTTCTACATAAATCAGAAATTCAACCTCTGGGCCATGTCTTTATTTTTACCGTTTCTAACCTCCGTCTCTATGGAGGATTCTGAGGGGGTGTTACACGGTGTAAACGGATCTTAAAGCCTGAATTACGGTTCTGCGTTAACCACCTCAATGGCAATAATTGAAGCAATAGAAGAAATCACTAACGCACTGGACCAAAAAAAATATGTTGGAATTTTTATCGATTTAAAAAAAGCCTTCAATACAATCAATCACTCAATCCTATTCAACAAACTGGAATTATATGGTATTAGGGAGGTTACCGGGGAGTGGTTAAGAAGCTATTTAACAGGAAGGGAACAATATGTTAAAATGGGACTGTATACATCCAAAATATCTTGGCATTTCTTGTGGTGTCCCCCAGGGGTCTGTTTTGGGACCAAAACTGTTCAATGTTTATATTATTGACATATTCAATGTATCTCAATCACTAAAACTAATACTCTTTGCAGATGACACCAACATATTCTTTAGTAGTAATAATTAAAATGAACTTGTAAACACTGTAAATGAGGAATTAAATAAACTGAAGAAGTGGATGGACAGTAATACATTATCATTAAATTTAAATAAGACTAAGGCCATGATGTTTGGAAATTCTATAACCAACTTACAACTACAGATAATGATTGACGGTGTCCATATTGAAAATGTAGAGGACAACATATTTTTAGGAGTTATAATAGACAGTAAATTATCATGGAAAGCCCACATCAGACACATCAAAAGAAAAGTGCACTCCGTACTTTGTACGGCTCCTTGGTACTCCCATACTTCACGTATTGTGTTGAAGTGTGGGGAAACAGTTACCAATGCACAATTAATCCATTAGTCACATTACAGAAACGAACAGTGCGGATAATTCACAACACTCATATTTTGTTAATTCTGTCCAAACTATTAAAAATTCATGATCTTGTAAAATATTATACATCAATAATCTTATTTAAAGCATTCAACAAATTACTACCAAGTAATATACAAGATTCTTTCACAATTCGGGAGAGAACTCATAATTTTAGAGGATATGGAGATATGGAGAAATGAATGGATGGATGAATGGGATGCCTAAAGTTCGAACTACTCGTAAAAGTTTTTGTGTGTCTGTATGTGGTGTGAGACTTTGGAACAGTCTAGATATTCAATACAAGCAATGCCAAAATATCCACAGATTTAAATTGCTATATAAACATATGGTCTGGTCAAAGTATAAAGAGAGTGGGTTGTAACACTTTGTTAAATCAACTTCATCTTGAAATGTTGATGTGTACTTGTTGTTCCTCATTAAGTTGGTATGTATTGTCCATTACCTTCTGATACTGTTGTTCTTACCATCACTGACGTGTACAGTTGTATGTATGTACTATATGTCCACTACCTTTTGGTATTGTGGTTGTAGCAGGGCGAGTGCTACGGGGCCCGACCGACAGGATAGAGAGGACACAGAGTTTCAGTGCACAACCACTTTTATTTTAGCCCTTCTTCACCCAAGACACAGGTGCGCAGCAGAACCTTCTCCAGCAGCAGCACCTTCTCCCAGCAGCGGCCCTCTCTGAAGTGCAGCTGCAGGCTCATGCCAATGACCCAGCCTGCCCCCAAGCTGGCCCTCAGGCCCCTGCCAGGGACCCTGCTCGCGCTTTGGCCAGTGCCGGGGTCTTGGCTCAAGCCACCGGCCGGGACTCTGCTCAGGCCCGAGCCGACGCCCTGAGGGCGGTCCCCTGTTCTGTCTGCCCAGTCCCGAGAGCTGCCACCTGATCTGTCTGCTCAGTCCCGAGAGCGGCCACCTGATCCATCTGCTCAGTCCCGAGAGCGGCCACCTGATCGGTCTCGCCGGTGTGCCTGGTCCCGAGCTCGGCTCCGAGGTCAGTTCCCTGAACTGTCTCACTGGTCTGCCCGGCCCAGAGGCCGGCCCCTGAGCTATATCGTCGGTCTGCCAGGCCCAGTGCCCAGGCCCCCTGAACCTCACTCTGTGTTGGGCTGGGAAAAAAGAATGAACTGGTCATAAATTGTTGCTGCTCATCCATCTGGAAAGTTGAGAAAAGTACCTCAAAGAAATGGAATTCAAACTATTCACAATAATACAGATTTGTACAAATGAAAGTAGTTGACCAACAATAATAATATAAAGAAGGAAACAATTACTTTTAGTTATTGCAACAGGGGTCTGATGATGTACCAAAAGCATCAGTCTAGATACTCTTATGAGACATACCCTCAGACAAAACATGCAACAGTCCTGGGCTCTACACTGCCCCCTCTGGCCAGCGAGGTGGGGAGGATCTGGCTGGAATAATGGCCCTTTTCCACTAGTCCCGCCTCAGCTCGGCTCTACCCGCCACGGCCCCGTCTTGCGCTTTTGCACTAGGGGCTGAGACGGGTAGAGCCGCTCCAAGCCGATACTTTTTCTGTAACCATTCTGGCGAGGTTCTATCCGGGCTGAGCCGGGACTATTTCTGACGTCACCACCCTCCACGCCTCTGATTGGTCGGGGGGCCGGCAGACGTTTGAATCAGAAAGCGGGAGTCAGCGCGAGGGCGCCTGGCGGCTCGCGGCGATTTTATTATAAAGCGCAAATGTCTGTTTGGTGATCCAACTCTGAGGTGCAAATGTTCATAAACCTGGGGGCTGACGAGAGAATTAAAAAAGGGATGTAGACGGGCTGTTTTTTTCTCAGCCGCTCGCGGCTCCAGCTGATTTCTCATCTGCGCCGACATGAACAAAGGTGTTGCGCAATCGAGTACGTCACAGCCGCTTCACCCAAACCCCCCCACTTCTGACCTGGCTCTGGAAAAACAAACAGGGACAAAATGGGTGGAGCCGTGCCAAGCCGCGCCGCGCCGAGCCGGGCTAAGGCGGTACTAGTGCGAAAGGGCCATTACGTGATCCTTCCACGCGCTACATCCGGCCAGAGAAGCCCCGCCCCAAAAGAAGCTGCTCACTCCTCAGGTTAAGGAGGAGACCTGAGCTCAGTGCCGGGCCTCTCTGGGTTGGCAGAGGATGGCAATGCCCAGGACTGACTTAGGTAGGAGCACAGGGTGGTAAAAAATTGGAAAAAAATCAGGAATAAATAAAAAAAAAAAGAATAAAATAAAACAACTGAATGTAATATCTTTGGTATAACTTTTCTTCAATTTTTTTTTATAGAAAATGGGACAGTTTCTCTTTTTCTTTATTTTCTTTCCATGGGTCAGTACACCAGTTAAAAAAGGTTGCTTGTTAGGTTCAACGCTACTGTAAAACACATTTTTTTTTATTTGAGGGAAAAAAGATGAAAAGTACAAGTGAAATCTAACAAAGTAAAAATAGAAATTATATTTAATAGAGTAGGCGGGGTAAAACAAAGAAAGTGGTACTTTCAAACCTAATGAGCACACCTAGTTTGGGACAATCCGGACTTCCTAACCGAGAGGAAACCATTAAAAATAAACATCATGGATCATTAAGGGCATCCCACACCTTAAACATATCTATGAAAACAACACTCTGGTTCCATACTTTCACATTGTTCAGAAGACCTTGGAGAAAATCAGCTCCTGCTGTAGATAGAGGAAGAAAGGAGAAGGGGGATCGGAAAGAGAGGATGAAGAACGGAGAGAAGAGAGGCACAGATATATTGTTAATGGTACAAAAGACATAATAGTAGTCATTAGCCATTAGCTCGAGAGCTAAGAGTTCTCCATGTGACTGACATACAACTGATTTTCTACATATGACGGATACATGGTTATTTCTGCTACAGAGTAGTAGTTTATAAACAGGTGAACAGCAAACACTGAGATGGTCAGAGGGTGGGACTGCAGGTCAGGTCATATGTTATTTTCTACTCTATACATTGTAATTCACTAGCTTAACCAGAAGATGGCAGACATGTGCTGCTGCTACAACTGTGCTTGTCCCCAGGTGAACAGAAGAACATCCACGTTACGGCATGATTATATCACATCCTTGAGCTTTGCTCATCAGATCTGTTTAAATAATGAATGCTCTAAGGCAAGATTCTTGGATTCAAATTTGGAAGAAATGACAAGTGCATAGCTTTATAAAAACTATCAAGTCATTAGAACAGCTAAGATAAATAAATTGATAAACTTCCCACCTTTAAGTGTCTACTACAGAGAGAGAGAGAGGGAGATTTTTTTTGATTTTTAAAAAACCCTTTATTTTCTATTCAATCATGACAATTCAAAACACTTCAGAGTATCAAAAACAGAACTCATTATAATAACACATAGTTAAAAACCAACTGTCCCTCTACAACAGAGCACAGAGCCTCATTGAAACACCACTGTAAGATAAAAACCTCAACATCATTCATGAGTGAGTAGAACCCAAAGTCCACTCTGATTCTGGCTTTTACCAATGCCTTAAACATGGGCAAAAGCCCCTCCCCTGATTCATGCAACACCTGATTCTTCCTGCTTTTGTAAACGGCCAGTTTGGCCTGTCCCACAACAAAGTTCAATAACTGCCACTTCTTTGCATTTTCTTTTTTGTACCCAGCACCAAGAACAAAAGCCATTTTACACCACTCCTCACCACAGCTTAAAAAAATTATTTTCAAAATTTCAAACAGTTCTTCTAATCTGTAACATTCCATAAAACAATGGAAAATAGTTTCCGGCTCGTCACAGAAAGGGCACTTAGTGGACACTGAGGGATTCAACCTAGAAATAAAGCTGTTAACACCCAAAGCTCCCTTCAATATCCTCCACTGTAGATCCCCTGATCTTTTGTTTAAGGGGGGCTTATATAGCACCCTCCACACTGGTTTGCAATCGACCTCCATCTTTAATGTCTCTCTCCATACAGTGTCGGTTTTCCCACTCAACTGTTTTTTGTTCAGAGCTTTAACACAGTGTTTGTACATAGCTTTCCCCCTCAGCATGTACAAATCTGTAGATGTTTCATTTCGACTTCTCAAAGAAAACTCCATCACCCCAGTTTGATCCACTTCAAGACCCAATTCAGGGAACGGATCTCCCTCATCTGGATGCTCCGTACCACTGAAGTAGTCCTGTAGCATCTCCAGTTCCTCGTTGCTCAGTCTCCTCATCCATTCGTTCAGAATGTCTCTGGTGTGTCGCCTCGACCTCAGACCCAGCAAAGCGGCCACTGCCTCTGTGTTGTAGAATCCTGGACCCGCTACATCCGCAACATGTCTCAGTTTCAATGTCCCAGCTGACACCAACCTCTGAGTGAGCCCAGGTCTGCTTCCACTCTGCACATCCAGTCGGGCCCCATGTGTTAGAGGCTCCTCAAGGAGCCAGTGCAACGAAGCTGCAGGTTCCAGCCTGTTCCATTTAAAAAGAGTCCATGCCCTAAACAGTCCCTGATAAAAAGGACACATCACACACAATCTTATAAAATTACAGTCTGTTAAAAACAAGGAAGCATCTAGCCCCAAACCTGCTATTCTCCTTAAAATGAAGCCCATTACTGGCTTCCAAACAACATCATCATCTCCTGTGAGGTACCTTTGTATATGTTGTAATCTGAAAGCCGCTGTTCTGCTTTCCAGATGAATTAACCCCTGACCCCCTTCCTCTTTTGACAAATAAAGTACACTTTGTGGAACCCAATGCAACTTGTCCCAGAAGAAATTGACCATCACTGCTTGTATTTTTTTTAACAGACCAGCAGGAGGCTCCATACATTTTAGCCTGTGCCAAAGAGTTGATGCTACTAAATTATTAATAATCAGTACTCTTCCTCTGTAAGACATTTGTGGTAACAGCCACCTCCATTTAGCCAGCTTTCCCTCCACCTTTTCCACCACTCCTTCCCAATTCTTTTCTTCAAACTGCTTATCTCCCAAGTACACCCCCAGGTACTTTAAACCGCCCCTCTTCCACATTAACCCTCCTGGCAACTTAGGTAAACCTGCAGACCATGTCCCAACTGCTAAGGCCTCACTTTTGGTCCAATTTACCTTTGCAGATGAAATTTTCCCAAAAGTTTTAACTATGTTTCCTAATCTTGAAACATATTTTTGATCTTTTATAATGGCAATAATGTCATCTGCATAAGCAGAAACAATAAAACGTGTATTAAAATCAGATAAACTCAAACCATCAATCTTAGATCGAATATTATGCAGCATAGGTTCAATTGACAAAGAGTAGAGCATACCTGACATTGCACACCCTTGTCTAATTAGGGCCCGAGCACCTTCAGTGCGAAGGCCCTATTGTATCTGTAGGAATTTTTAGGGCCCGAGCACTTGCAGTGCGAAGGCCCTATTGTATCTGTAGGAATTCTTCGCGTTATTAGGGCCCGAGCACTTGCAGTGCGAAGGCCCTATTGTATCTGTAGGAATTCTTCGCGTTATTATTAGGGCCCGAGCACCTTCAGTGCGAAGGCCCTATTGTATTTGCAGGAATTTTTATTATTAGGGCCCGAGCACTTGCAGTGCGAAGGCCCTATTGTATTTGCAGGAATTTTTATTATTAGGGCCCGAGCACCTTCAGTGCGAAGGCCCTATTGTATTTGCAGGAATTTTTATTATTAGGGCCCGAGCACCTTCAGTGCGAAGGCCCTATTGTATCTGTAGGAATTCTTCGCGTTATTAGGGCCCGAGCACTTGCAGTGCGAAGGCCCTATTGTATTTGCAGGAATTTTTATTATTATTAATATTATTATTATTTTTCTTCTGACAAAGTGATGGCCCTTTTGCCCCCCTTAACATGCCCAAAAAGTCACCAAATTTTGCACCCAAGTCAGGCCTGGCGAAAAATTTGATATTTAATTGTTTGCATTAATGGGCGTGGTAAAATGGCTCAACAGCGCCCCCTTGAAAACTTTGTGCCTCAAGCCCCACGATACGGTTTGACGTACATGCACGAAAATCGGTACACACCTGTATCATGGGACAACTTAAACAAAAGTCTCTTGGCGACATGGCCGAAACCGAACAGGAAGTCGGCCATTTTGAATTAATCGTGTCATTTTGGCGAAATTTATGCCATTCCTTCGAAAGTTAATTCAGCCCGAACCGTAACGTGCCCCCAGGTGTGTTATACATCAAAATGTGCGTCTCCCTCCTGCGACCACACGCATTACTTTTCTCTTTCAAAAGCGTTACCGTGGCGACGCTAGACGGCAAAAAGCGCGCCCACCCTTCATCTCGTTGCTTCAGACAGAAAAAACTTTGCGCCTCAAGCCCCATAATACGGTTTGACGTACCTGAACGAAAATCGGTACACTCCTGTATCATCTCGCAACTAAAAGAAAAGTCTCTTGGCGCCATGGCCGAAACCGAACAGGAAGTCGGCCATTTTGAACATTCTGAATTAATCGCGTAATTTTGGAGCAATATATGCCATTCCTTCGAGAGTTAATTCAGCCCGAACCGTATCGTGAACCCAGATGTGTTATACATCAAAATGTGCGTCTCCATCCTGCGACTACACGCATTACTTTTCTCTTTGAAAAGTGTTACCGTGGCGACGCTAGACGCCAACAAGCGCACCCCCCCTTCATCTGATTGGTCCATATTTGATAGTTCCCCAAAAGGCACCAAATTTGGCATGCAAGCCAGGCCTGGCGATAAATTTGATATTTCATGGTTTGCATTAATGGGCGTGGCAAAATGGCTCAACAGCGCCCCCCGGAAAACTTTGTGCCTCAAGCCCCACAATACGGTTTGACGTACATGCACGAAAATCGCTACACACCTGTATCATGGCACAACTTAAAGAAAAGTCTCTTGGAGCCATGGCCGAAACCGAACAGGATGTCGGCCATTTTGAATAAATTGTATCATTTTGGCGAAATTTATGCCATTCCTTCGGCAGTTAATTCAGCCCGAACCGTAACGTGCACCCAGGTGTGTTATACATCAAAATGTGCGTCTACATCCTGCGACACCACGCATTACTTTTCTCTTTCAAAAGTGTTACCGTGGCGACGCTAGACGCCAAAAGGCGCGCCCCCCCTTCATGTGATTGGTCCATATTTGATAGTTCTCCAAAAGTCACCAAATTTTGCATGCAAGCCAGACTTGGTGATAACTTTGATATTTCATGGTTTGCATTAATGGGCGTGGCCTAACGGCTCAACAGCGCCCCCTAGAATACTTTTATCTGCCATAACTTTTGAATGGTTTGACATAGGAAGTCGTGGTTGGTGTCATGGGACTCTGTAAGCTTCGTTGGGCTTAATTAGCCCCGCCCCTTCTTCTGATTGGTTGTCCCGATTTTCTGCTATAACTTTGGAATGGTTTGACATAGAGAGTCCCGCTTCCTGATTCAAACGTCTGCCGGCCCCGCCCCCCGACCAATCAGTGGCGAGTAGGGTGATGACGGCCCCGCCCCCCGACCAATCAGTGGCGAGTAGGGTGATGACGGCCCCGCCCCCCGACCAATCAGTGGCGAGTAGGGTGATGACGGCCCCGCCCCCCGACCAATCAGTGGCGAGTAGGTGACGGCCCCGCTCCCCGACCAATCAGCTGCCTGTAATATGGTGACGTCAGAAATAGACCCGTGCTCAGCCCGGTTAGAACCTCGGTAAATGGTTACAGAAAAAGTAATAAAAATAGTAGTGTTTTACTAATATTTATACCTTACAAATATTTAAAAAATTAGGAAAAAAAAGTTCCAGACATTTTATCGCTATGTTGGTCTTAATGGGCGTGGCCTAATGGCTCAACAGCGCCCCCTAGAAAACTTTTCTCTGCCATAACTTTTGAATGGTTTGACATAGAGAGTTGTGGGTGGTGTCATGGGACTCTGTGATGAGTCCTTAAGCTTCGTTGGCCTTAATTAGCCCCGCCCCTTCTTCTGATTGGTTGTCCCGATTTTCTGCTATAACTTTGGAATGGTTTAACATAGAGAGTCGTGGGTGGTGTCATGGGACTCTGTAAAGAGTCCTTAAGCTTCGTTGGCCTTAATTAGCCCCGCCCCTTCTTCTGATTGGTTGTCCATATTTTCTGACTATAACTTTTGAATGGTTTGACATATTTGAAATATGCTGGTAATGTGTCAGCCAACCACAAAAATCTCTGCAATTTTGGTGGAATCATTTATTTTTTGTCCTTGCCCGGTGCAAATGACATAAATAAAGTGCGTGGTTTGGTTGTGAAAAAATAAAAGTAATGTTATGTGAACAATAAATCAAACGCTCCCTTCCATGCAATGTGTGTGTCTAGGAAGTAAAGACTGGAACATGCTATTCACAAAAGCACAAATAGTGGGGTTTTACTAATATTTATATCTTACAAATATTTTAAAAATTACGAAAAAACAATTCGGGAATCAGATTATATCGCTATGTTGGTCTGTCCTCAATCAGTCAGTCAGAAAACGGCCAAGCTGATTCGTGGCACAGGGGTAACGTCACCGTCTTTCATGTGAGAGGTCGCGGGTTCGATCCCAGCACAATGCAAAGTTTATTGTCAGAAATTTTTGTGTTTTTTTTTAACATCAAAATATGCGTCTCCATCTTGCGACGACGCGCATTACTTTTCTCATTCAAAAGTGTTACCGTGGCAACACTCGACGCCAAAAAGTGCGCCCCCCTTCATCTGATTGGTCCATATTTGATAGTTCCCCAAAAGTCACCGAATTTTGCATGCAAGGCAGGCCTGGCGATAAATTTGATGTTTCATGGTGTGCATTAATGGGCGTGGCCTAACGGCTCAACAGCGCCCCCTAGAATACTTTTCTCTGCCATAACTTTTGAAAGGTTTGACATAAACAGTCGTGGGTGGTGTCATGGGACTCTGTATTGAGTCCTTGACCTTCATTGGCCTGAATTAGCCCCGCCCCTTCTTCTGATTGGTTGTCCCTATTTCCTGCTATAACTTTTGAAAGGTTTGACATAAAGAGTCGTGGGTGGTGTCATGGGACTCTGTATAGAGTCCTTGACCATAATTGGTGAAAATTAACCCCGCCCCTTCTTCTGATTGGTTGTCCCGATTTTCTGCTATAACTTTGGAATGGTTTGACATAGAGTCCTGGGTGGTGTCATAAGATTCTGTATGGAGTCCTTGACTTTCATTGGCCTGAATTAGCCCCGCCCCTTCTTCTGATTGGCTGTCCCGATTTTCTGCTATAACTTTTGAATGGTTTGACATAGAGAGTCGTGGGTGGTGTCATCAGACTCTGTATGGAGTCATTGACCTTCATTGGCCTGATTTAGCCCCGCCCCTTCTTCTGATTGGTTGTTCCTTTTTTCTGCTATAACTTTTGAATGGTTTGACATAGGAAGTCGTGGGTGGTGTCATTTCTGATATGCTTATGGGGGCGGTGGCCGTGAGTGCGAGGGCCCGTTCATCGCTGCTTGCAGCTTTAATTATTATTATTATTTTTCTGACAAAAGGAAGGCCTTTTTGCCCCCCTAAACATGTCCAAAAAGTCACCAAATTTTGCACGCAAGTCAGGCCTGGCGAAAAATTTGATATTTTATGGTTCGCATTAATGGGCGTGGCAAAATGGCTCAACAGCGCCCCCTTGAAAACTTTGTGCCTCAAGCCCCACGATACGGTTTGACGTACATGCACAAAATTCGGTACACACCTGTATCATGACGCAACTTAAAGAAAAGTCTCTTGGTGCCATGGCCGAAACCGAACAGGAAGTCGGCCATTTTGAATTAATCGTGTCATTTTGGCGAAATTTATGCCATTCCTTCGGCAGTTAATACGGCCCGAACCGTAACGTGCACCCAGGTGTGTTATACATCAAAATGTGCGTCTCCATCCTCTGACTCCACGCATTACTTTTCTCTTTCAAAAGCGTTACCGTGGCGACGCTAGACGCCAAAAAGCGCGCCCACCCTTCATCTGATTGGTTCAGACAGAAAAAACTTTGCGCCTCAAGCCCCATAATACGGTTTGACGTACATGAACGAAAATCGGTACACACCTGTATCATGTCGCAACTTAAAGAAAAGTCTCTTGGAGCCATGGCCGAAACCGAACAGGAAGTCGGCCATTTTGAACATTCTGAATTAATCGCATAATTTTTGAACAATATATGCCATTCCTTCGAGAATTAATACGGCCCGAACCGTATCGTGAACCCAGATGTGTTATACATCAAAATGTGCGTCTCCATCCTGCGACTACGCGCATTACTTTTCTCTTTCAAAAGTGTTACCGTGGCGACGCTAGACGCCAAAAGGCGCGCCCCCCCTTCATCTGATTGGTCCATATTTGATAGTTCTCCAAAAGTCACCAAATTTTGCATGCAAGCCAGGCCTGGCGATAAATTTGATATTTCATGGTTTACATTAATGGGCGTGGCAAAATGGCTCAACAGCGCCCCCCGGAAAACTTTGTGCCTCAAGCCCCACAATACGGTTTGACGTACATGCACGAAAATCGCTACACACCTGTATCATGGCACAACTTAAAGAAAAGTCTCTTGGAGCCATGGCCGAAACCGAACAGGATGTCGGCCATTTTGAATACATTGTGTCATTTTGGCGAAATTTATGCCATTCCTTCGGCAGTTAATTCAGCCCGAACCGTAACGTGCCCCCAGGTGTGTTTAAACATCAAAATGTGCGTCTCCATCCTGCGACACCACGCATTACTTTTCTCTTTCAAAAGTGTTACCGTGGCGACGCTAGACGCCAAAAGGCGCGCCCCCCCTTCATGTGATTGGTCCATATTTGATAGTTCTCCAAAAGTCAACAAATTTTGCATGCAAGCCAGACTTGGCGATACATTTGATATTTCATGGTTTGCATTAATGGGCGTGGCCTAACGGCTCAACAGCGCCCCCTAGAATATTTTTCTCTGCCATAACTTTTGAATGGTTTGACATAGAGAGTTGTGGGTGGTGTCATGGGACTCTGTAATGAGTCCTTAAGCTTCGTTGGCCTTAATTAGCCCCGCCCCTTCTTCTGATTGGTTGTCCCTTTTTTCTGCTATAACTTTTCAATGGTTTGACATAGGAAGTCGTGGGTGGTGTCATTTCTGATACTTATGGGGGGCGGTGGCCGTGAGTGCGAGGGCCCGTTCATTGCTGCTTGCAGCTTTAATTATTATTATTATTAGGGCCCGAGCACCTTCAGTGCGAAGGCCCTATTGTATCTGTAGGAATTTTTATTAGGGCCCGAGCACTTGCAGTGCGAAGGCCCTATTGTATTTGCAGGAATTTTTATTATTATTAATATTATTATTATTTTTCTTCTGACAAAGTGATGGCCCTTTTGCCCCCCTTAACATGCCCAAAAAGTCACCAAATTTTGCACCCAAGTCAGGCCTGGCGAAAAATTTGATATTTAATTGTTTGCATTAATGGGCGTGGTAAAATGGCTCAACAGCGCCCCCTTGAAAACTTTGTGCCTCAAGCCCCACGATACGGTTTGACGTACATGCACGAAAATCGGTACACACCTGTATCATGGGACAACTTAAACAAAAGTCTCTTGGCGACATGGCCGAAACCGAACAGGAAGTCGGCCATTTTGAATTAATCGTGTCATTTTGGCGAAATTTATGCCATTCCTTCGAAAGTTAATTCAGCCCGAACCGTAACGTGCCCCCAGGTGTGTTATACATCAAAATGTGCGTCTCCCTCCTGCGACCACACGCATTACTTTTCTCTTTCAAAAGCGTTACCGTGGCGACGCTAGACGGCAAAAAGCGCGCCCACCCTTCATCTCGTTGCTTCAGACAGAAAAAACTTTGCGCCTCAAGCCCCATAATACGGTTTGACGTACCTGAACGAAAATCGGTACACTCCTGTATCATCTCGCAACTAAAAGAAAAGTCTCTTGGCGCCATGGCCGAAACCGAACAGGAAGTCGGCCATTTTGAACATTCTGAATTAATCGCGTAATTTTGGAGCAATATATGCCATTCCTTCGAGAGTTAATTCAGCCCGAACCGTATCGTGAACCCAGATGTGTTATACATCAAAATGTGCGTCTCCATCCTGCGACTACACGCATTACTTTTCTCTTTGAAAAGTGTTACCGTGGCGACGCTAGACGCCAACAAGCGCACCCCCCCTTCATCTGATTGGTCCATATTTGATAGTTCCCCAAAAGGCACCAAATTTTGCATGCAAGCCAGGCCTGGCGATAAATTTGATATTTCATGGTTTGCATTAATGGGCGTGGCAAAATGGCTCAACAGCGCCCCCTAGAATACTTTTCTCTGCCATAACTTTTGAAAGGTTTGACATAAACAGTCGTGGGTGGTGTCATGGGACTCTGTATTGAGTCCTTGACCTTCATTGGCCTGAATTAGCCCCGCCCCTTCTTCTGATTGGTTGTCCCTATTTCCTGCTATAACTTTTGAAAGGTTTGACATAAAGAGTCGTGGGTGGTGTCATGGGACTCTGTATAGAGTCCTTGACCATAATTGGTGAAAATTAACCCCGCCCCTTCTTCTGATTGGTTGTCCCGATTTTCTGCTATAACTTTGGAATGGTTTGACATAGAGTCCTGGGTGGTGTCATAAGATTCTGTATGGAGTCCTTGACTTTCATTGGCCTGAATTAGCCCCGCCCCTTCTTCTGATTGGCTGTCCCGATTTTCTGCTATAACTTTTGAATGGTTTGACATAGAGAGTCGTGGGTGGTGTCATCAGACTCTGTATGGAGTCATTGACCTTCATTGGCCTGATTTAGCCCCGCCCCTTCTTCTGATTGGTTGTTCCTTTTTTCTGCTATAACTTTTGAATGGTTTGACATAGGAAGTCGTGGGTGGTGTCATTTCTGATATGCTTATGGGGGCGGTGGCCGTGAGTGCGAGGGCCCGTTCATCGCTGCTTGCAGCTTTAATTATTATTATTATTATTTTCCTGACAAAAGGAAGGCCTTTTTGCCCCCCTAAACGTGCCCAAAAAGTCACCAAATTTTGCATGCAAGTCAGGCCTGGCGAAAAATTTGATATTTAATAGTTTGCATTAATGGGCGTGGCAAAATGGCTCAACAGCGCCCCCTTGAAAACTTTGTGCCTCAAGCCCCACGATACGGTTTGACGTACATGCACGAAAATCGGTACACACCTGTATCATGGCGCAACTTAAAGAAAAGTCTCTTGGCGTCATGTCGAGAAACCGAACAGGAAGTCGGCCATTTTGAATTAATCGTGTCATTTTGGCGAAATTTATGCCTTCCTTCGGCAGTTAATTCAGCCCGAACCGTAACGTTCCCCCAAGTGTGTTATTCATCAAAATGTGCGACTCCATCCTCCGACCCCACGCATTACTTTTCTCTTTCGAAAGCGTTACCGTGGCGACGCTAGACGCCAAAAAGCGTGCCCACCCTTCATCTATTTGGTTCAGACAGAAAAAACTTTGCGCCTCAAGCCCCATAATACGCTTTGACGTACATGAACGAAAATCGGTACACACCTGTATCATGTCGCAACTAAAAGAAAAGTCTCTTGGCGCCATGGCCGAAACCAAACAGGAAGTCGGCCATTTTGAACATTCTGCATTAATCGCGTAATTTTGGAGCAATATATGCCATTCCTTCGAGAATTAATTCAGCCCGAACCGTATCGTGAACCCAGATGTGTTATACATCAAAATGTGCGTCTACATCCTGCGACTACACGCATTACTTTTCTCTTTCCAAAGTGTTACCGTGGCGACGCTAGACGCCAACAAGCGCACCCCCCCTTCATGTGATTGGTCCATATTTGATAGTTCCCCAAAAGGCACCAAATCTTGCACCCAAGCCAGGCCTGGCGAAAAATTTGGTATTTAATGGTTTGCATTAATGGGCGTGGCAAAATGGCTCAACAGCGCCCCCTTGAAAGCTTTGTGGCCAAGCCCCACAATACTGTTAGACGTACATGCACGGAAATCGGTACACACCTGTATCATGGCGCAACTTAAACAAAAGTCTCTTGGGGTCATGCCCGAAACCGAACAGGATGTCGGCCATTTTGAATTAATCGTGTCATTTTGGCGAAATTTATGCCATTCCTTCGGCAGTTAATTCAGCCCGAACCGTAACGTGCACCCAGGTGTGTTATACATCAAAATGTGTGTCTACATCCTGCGACACCACGCATTACTTTTCTCTTTCAAAAGTGTTACCGTGGCGACGCTAGACGCCAATCGGCGCGCCCCCCCTTCATCTGATTGGTCCATATTTGATAGTTCTCCAAAAGTCACCAAATTTTGCATGCAAGCCAGGCCTGGTGATAAATTTGATATTTCATGGCTTGCATTAATGGGCGTGGCCTAACGGCTCAACAGCGCCCCCTAGAATACTTTTCTCTGCCATAACTTTTGAATGGTTTGACATAGAGAGTCGTGGGTGGTGTCATGGGACTCTGTAATGAGTCCTCAAGCTTCGTTGGCCTTAATTAGCCCCGCCCCTTCTTCTGATTGGTTGTCCCGATTTTCTGCTATAACTTTGGAATGGTTTGACATAGAGAGTCGTGGGTGGTGTCATCAGATTCTTTATGGAGCCCTTGACCTTCATTGGCCTGAATTAGCCCCGCCCCTTCTTCTGATTGGTTGTCCCTTTTTTCTGCTATAACTTTTGAATGGTTTGACATAGGAAGTCGTGGGTGGTGCCATGGGACTCTGTAATGAGTCCTTAAGCTTCGTTAGCCTTAATTAGCCCCGCCCCTTCTTCTGATTGGTTGTCCCGATTTTCTGCTATAACTTTGGAATGGTTTGACATAGAGAGTCGTGGGTGGTGTCATCAGATTCTTTATGGAGCCCTTGACCTTCATTGGCCTGAATTAGCCCCGCCCCTTCTTCTGATTGGTTGTCCCTTTTTTCTGCTATAACTTTTCAATGGTTTGACATAGGAAGTCGTGGGTGGTGCCATGGGACTCTGTAATGAGTCCTTAAGCTTCGTTAGCCTTAATTAGCCCCGCCCCTTCTTCTGATTGGTTGTCCCGATTTTCTGCTATAACTTTGGAATGGTTTGACATAGAGAGTCGTGGGTGGTGTCATCAGATTCTTTATGGAGCCCTTGACCTTCATTGGCCTGAATTAGCCCCGCCCCTTATTCTGATTGGTTGTCCCTTTTTTCTGCTATAACTTTTCAATGGTTTGACATAGGATGTCGTGGGTGGTGTCATTTCTGATATGCCTATGGGGGGCGGTGGCCGTGAGTGCGAGGGCCCGTTCATTGCTGCTTGCAGCTTTAATTATTATTATTATTATTTTCCTGACAAAGTGAAGGCCTTTTTGCCCCCCTTAACATGCCCAAAAAGTCACCAAATTTTGCACCCTAGTCAGGCCTGGCGAAAAATTTGATATTTAAAGGTTTGCATTAATGGGCGTGGCAAAATGGCTCAACAGCGCCCCCCAGAAAACTTTGTGCCTCAAGCCCCACGATACGATTTGACGTACATGCACGAAAATCAGTACACACCTGTATCATGGGACAACTTAAACAAAAGTCTCTTGGGGTCATGCCCGAAACCGAACAGGATGTCGGCCATTTTGAATTAGTCGTGTCATTTTGGCGAAATTTATGCCATTCCTTCGAAAGTTAATTCAGCCCGAACCGTAACGTGCCCCCAAGTGTGTTATACATCAAAATGTGCGTCTCCATCCTGCGACAACACGCATTACTTTTCTCTTTCAAAAGCGTTACCGTGGCGGCGCTAGACGCCAAAAAGCGCGCCCACCCTTCATCTGATTGGTTCAACAGAAAAAACTTTGTGCCTCAAGCCCCATAATACGGTTTGACGTACATGAACGAAAATCGGTACACTCCTGTATCATGTCACAACTTAAAGAAAAGTCTCTTGGCGCCATGGCCGAAACCGAACAGGAAGTCGGCCATTTTGAACATTCTGAATTAATTGCGTAATTTTGGAGCAATATATGCCATTCCTTCGAGAGTTAATTCAGCCCGAACCGTATCGTGAACCCAGATGTGTTATACATCAAAATGTGCGTCTCCATCCTGCGACTACACGCATTACTTTTCTCTTTCGAAAGTGTTACCGTAGTGATGCTAGACGCCAACAAGCGCACCCCCCCTTCATCTGATTGGTCCATATTTGATAGTTCCCCAAAAGGCACCAAATTTGGCATGCAAGCCAGGCCTGGCGATAAATTTGATATTTCATGGTTTGCATTAATGGGCGTGGCAAAATGGCTCAACAGCGCCCCCCGGAAAACTTTGTGCCTCAAGCCCCACAATACGGTTTGACGTACATGCACGAAAATCGATACACACCTGTATCATGTCACAACTTAAAGAAAAGTCTCTTGGAGCCATGGCCGAAACCGAACAGGAAGTCAGCCATTTTGAATTAATTGTGTAATTTTGGCGCAATTTATGCCATTCCTTCGGCAGTTAATTCAGCCCGAACCGTAACGTGCACCCAGGTGTGTTATACACCAAAATGTGCGTCTCCATCGTGCGACACCACGCATTACTTTTCTCTTTCAAAAGTGTTACCGTGGCGACGCTAGACGCGAAAAAGCGCACCCACCCTTCATCTGATTGGTCCATATTTGATAGTTCTCCAAAAGTCACCAAAATTTGCATGCAAGCCAGGCCTGGCGATAAATGTGATATTTCATGGTTTCCATTAATGGGCGTGGCCTAACGGCTCAACAGCGCCCCCTAGAATACTTTTCTCTGCCATAACTTTTGAATGGTTTCACATAGAGAGTCGTGGGTGGTGTCATGGGACTCTGTAATGAGTCCTTAAGCTTCGTTGGCCTTAATTAGCCCCGCCCCTTCTTCTGATTGGTTGTCCCGATTTTCTGCTATAACTTTTGAATGGTTTGACATAGAGAGTCGTGGGTGGTGTCATCAGATTCTTTATGGAGTCCTTGACCTTCATTGGCCTGAATTAGCCCCGCCCCTTCTTCTGATTGGTTGTCCTTTTTTTATAATAAAATTGCCGCGAGCCGCCAGTCGCTCTCGCGCTGACTCCCGCTTCCTGATTCAAACGTCTGCCGGCCCCGCCCCCTGACCAATCAGTGGCGAGTAGGGTGATGGCGGCCCCGCCCCCCGACCAATCAGTGGCGAGTAGGGTGATGACGGCGCCGCCCCCCGACCAATCAGTGGCGAGTAGGGTGATGACGGCCCCGCCCCCCGACCAATCAGCTCCCTGTAATGTGGTGACTTCAGAAATATTCCCGGCTCAGCCCGGTTACAACCTTGGCAGAATGGTTACAGAAAAAGTAATAATTTAAATAGTAGGGTTTTACTAATATTTATAACTTACAAATATTTAAAAAATTAGGAAAAAAAAAGTTCCAGACATTTATCGCTATGTTGGTCTGTCCTAACCCAGTAGGTCAAATAAAAGGAATAGCTGAGACTTAGCTCAGCCAGATTATTGCGGTCTTTGCTGCCAGAGGTCGAGAGTTCAAGCCTGGCTTGATATGCCAAAATTTTTGTCAGCAATTTTTGTGGTTTTTTTTACATCAAAATGTTCGTCTCTGTCCTGTGACGACGCACATTTCTTTTCTCTTTCCCCTTCTTCTGATTGGTTGTCCCGATTTTCTGCCATAACTTTTGAATTTGAGTGGAGTTTGCGCGCGCAGCTCCCGCGGGGGGAGGGGCTGATGTTCAGCGCGGCCGCCATCTTGGTCGAGGCGCCGCATTGACTGCCTGAGAACGTCGGGCGTGGCCGCCATCTTGGATCGGTATCGCTTTAACTCTAGAGCGTTCACTTCTATTGTGGAAGGAGGTGTCTGCATAAGTAAAATAACTATAACTCACTTGATTTTCAACCGATTTCCACGCGGTTCGCTTTGTTACAAACGGCAGACATGTAGCTATGATACAGGATGCTTGATGTACGTTAAATATGCAAGCTTTCATGCTAAAATACGTTCTGCAGGTAGTCACACTTCAGGTATACACACACACACACACACACACATATATATATATATATATATATATACACACACACACACACACACACACACACACACACACACACACACACACAATATACAAAATACAGTATAGCATATTAATGAATGTATTAATATATTTGAATAACAGACATAACAAGCTTAAAAACAAAAAACATAACGGATGACAGCATACAATTGTCATAATGGAGAAAAAAAAGAAACATTTGGAAGGAGTGTGTGTGTGAGGAATTGTATATTAGTGTTATAAATTGAAATTATATAATAATGCAATCGCTATGATATATAATTTTACAATATAATACAGTCAAAAATATATGAAATGAAGCAACATACAATGCAATAATACAATATGCTATATTACTGGGTACGCTAATATGAAATAACAACATGTAATATAATATGGTATAATAGATTAATATAATATCATACATTCTGGACCATGAGATACAGCTGTACTGTATGATCGTCGTTCATTTGAGTGATCAGATTTTTTTTTTCATGGTTTGCATTAATGGGCGTGTCCTCACGGCTCAACAGCGCCCCCTAGAATACTTTTTTCTGCCATAACTTTTGAAAGGTTTGACATAGAGAGTCGTGGGTGGTGTCATGGGACTCGGCATTGAGTCCTTGACCATAATTGGTGACAATTAGCCCAGTCCCTTTTTCTGATTGGTTGTCCCTATTTTCTGCTATAACTTTTGAATGTTTTGACATAGAGAGTCGTGAGTGGTGTCATGGGACTCTGTAATGAGTCCTTGATCTTCTTTGCCCTGAATTAGCCCCGCCCCTTCTTCTGACTGGTCGTCCCTTTTTTCTGCTATAACTTTTGAAGGGTTTGACATAGGAAGTCGTGGGTGGTGTCATTTCTGATATGCTTATGGGGGGCGGTTGACGTGAGTGCGAGGGCCCGTTCATTGCTGCTTGCAGCTTTAATTATTATTATTATTTTTCTTCTGACAAAGTGATGGCCTTTTTGCCCCCCTTAACATGCCCAAAAAGTCACCAAATTTTGCACCCAAGTCAGGCCTGGCGAAAAATTTGATATTTAATGGTTTGCATTAATGGGCGTGGCAAAATGGCTCAACAGCGCCCCCTTGAAAACTTTGTGCCTCAAGCCCCACGATACGGTTTGACGTACATGCACGAAAATCGGTACACACCTGTATCAAGGGACAACTTAAAGAAAAGTCTCTTGGGGTCATGCCCAAAACCGAACAGGAAGTCGGCCATTTTGAATTAGTCGTGTCATTTTGGCGAAATTTATGCCATTCCTTCGAAAGTTAATTCAGCCCGAACCGTAACGTGCCCCCAAGTGTGTTATACGTCAAAATGTGCGTTTCCATCCTGCGACAACACGCATTACTTTTCTCTTTCAAAAGCGTTACCGTGGCGGCGCTAGACGCCAAAAAGCGCGCCCACCCTTCATCTGATTGGTTCGACAGAAAAAACTTTGTGCCTCAAGCCCCATAATACGGTTTGACGTACATAAACGAAAATCGGTACACACCTGTATCATGTCGCAACTAAAAGAAAAGTCTCTTGGCGCCATGGCCGAAACCGAACAGGAAGTCGGCCATTTTGAACATTCTGAATTAATTGTGTAATTTTGGAGCAATATATGCCATTCCTTCGAGAGTTAATTCAGCCCGAACCGTATCGTGAACCCAGATGTGTTATACATCAAAATGTGCGTCTCCATCCTGCGACTACACGCATTACTTTTCTCTTTGAAAAGTGTTACCGTGGCGACGCTAGACGCCAACAAGCGCACCCCCCCTTCATCTGATTGGTCCATATTTGATAGTTCCCCAAAAGGCACCAAATTTGGCACGCAAGCCAGGCCTGGCGATAAATTTGATATTTCATGGTTTGCATTAATGGGCATGGCAAAATGGCTCAACAGCGCCCCCCGGAAAACTTTGTGCCTCAAGCCCCACAATACGGTTTGACGTACATGCACGAAAATCGCTACACACCTGTATCATGGCACAACTTAAAGAAAAGTCTCTTGGCGCCATGGCCGAAACCGAACAGGATGTCGGCCATTTTGAATAAATTGTGTCATTTTGGCGAAATTTATGCCATTCCTTCGGCAGTTAATTCAGCCCGAACCGTAACGTGCACCCAGGTGTGTTATACATCAAAATGTGTGTCTACATCCTGCGACACCACGCATTACTTTTCTCTTTCAAAAGTGTTACCGTGGCGACACTAAACGCCAAAAGGCGCGCCCCCCTTCATCTGATTGGTCCATATTTGATAGTTCTCCAAAAGTCACCAAATTTTGCATACAAGCCAGACTTGGCGATACATTTGATATTTCATGGTTTGCATTAATGGGTGTGGCCTGACGGCTCAACAGCGCCCCCTAGAATACATTTATCTGCCATAACTTTTGAATGGTTTGACATAGGAAGTTGTGGGTGGTGTCATGGGACTCTGTAATGAGTCCTTAAGCTTCGTTGGCCTTAATTAGCCCCGCCCCTTCTTCTGATTGGTTGTCCCGATTTTCTGCTATAACATTGGAATGGTTTGACATAGAGAGTCCTGGGTGGTGTCATCAGATTCTTTATGGAGTCCTTGACCTTCATTGGCCAGAATTAGCCCCGCCTCTTCTTCTGATTGGTTGTCCCTTTTTTCTGCTATAACTTTTTAATGGTTTGACATAGAGAGTCGTGGGTGGTGTCATGGGACTTTCTACTGAGTTCTTAAACTTCGTTGGTCTTAATTAGCCCCGCCCCTTCTTCTGATTGGTTGTCCCGATTTTCTGCTATAACTTTGGAATGGTTTGACATAGGGAGTCGTGGGTGGGGTCATCAAATTCTTTATGGAGTCCTTTACCTTCATTGGCCGGAATTAGCCCCGCCCCTTCTTCTGATTGGTTGTCCCTTTTTTATAATTAAATCGCCACGAGCCGCCAGTCGCTCTCGCGCTGACTCCCGCTTCCTGATTCAAACGTCTGCCGGCCCCGCCCCCCGACCAATCAGTGTCGCGGAGGGTGATGACGGCCCCGCCCCCCGACCAATCAGTTGCGAGTAGGGTGATGACGGCCCCGCCCGCCGACCAATCAGTGGCGCGGAGGGTGGTGACGGCCCCGCCCCCCGACCAATCAGTGGCGAGTAGGGTGATGACGGCCCCGCCCGCCGACCAATCAGTGGCGCGGAGGGTGATGACGGCCCCGCCCCCCGACCAATCAGTGGCGCCAAAGATCTTCTATACACAAGATAGCGCATTGCCATTACTGGCAATGGTTTGAAATGGTATACACTTCCGGTCTCCTAAGTGGGCGTGGCCTCCCTTCTCCCCATATCGTTTTGGAACATAAAACACTAGAGTACAACTTTCTTCCAAAAAGACTTAAATAATAAAAATAACAGTATTATTAAGCAAAGAAGCAAGTTTTATTTTAGTTTTAAACTTCATTTTATCCGATGGGAAAACGATGAGAGCCAAATCTCGCGAGAGTGTGTTGCTCAGACAGAGACAGGTCTCAAACAAAGTTAATTTTCTCCTAATCTGTCGGTCTGAAAATTGCCATTTTGGTGTCAGAATGTTCAGAAGGTTTGTGGCTTTTGGAAAATGCGTCCCATATTTACTTAGGTTACTATGGAGCGAAGGAATTGGTAATAATCTGTGCTCACGTTCACTTTTCCCATAGGACTCAATAGACTCAGGACCTACTTCCGGTCTCCTAAAGGGGCGTGGCAGTCACGTGACACAGATACAGAAACTCGAACCTTAGTGGGCTGTCTCGGTTTATAGAACGTCTCTGGTGGCGCGGAGGGTGGTGACGGCCCCGCCCCCCGACCAATCAGCTCCCTGTAATGTGGTGACGTCAGAAATATTCCCGGCTCAGCCCGGTTACAACCTTGGCAGAATGGTTACAAAAAAAGTAATAATTAAAATAGTAGGGTTTTACTAATATTTATAACTTACAAATATTTAAAAAAGATTAGAAAAAAACAGTTCGAGACTTACATCACCAAATATCGATATGTTGGTCTCTGCTAAGGCAGTAGGTCATATAAAAAATAGTTAGCTGAGTCTTAGCTCAGCCAGAGCGTTCCCGTCTTTGGAGTCAGATATCCAGAGTTCGATTCCAGCAGTATCCAGATATTTTTGTCAGCAATTTTTTTTTTCTACATCAAAATGTGCGTCCCTGTCCTGCAACGACGCACATTACTTTTCTCTTTCAGTGTTACCGTGGCAACGCTAGACACCAAAAAAGTGCGCCCACCCTTCATCTGGTTGGTTCAGACGGAAAAAACTTTGTGCCTCAAGGCCCATAATACGGTTTGACGTACATGCACGAAAATCGCTACACACCTGTATTATGGAACAACTTAAAGAAAAGTCTCTTGGAGCCATGGCCGAAACCGAACAGGATGTCGGCCATTTTGAATAAATTGTGTAATTTTGGCGAAATTTATGCCATTCCTTCGGCAGTTAATTCAGCCCGAACCGTAACGTGCACCCAGATGTGTTATACATCAAAATGTGCGTCTACATCCTGCGACACCACGCATTACTTTTCTCTTTCAAAAGTGTTACCGTGGCGACGCTAGACGCCAAAAGGCGCGCCCCCCCTTCATGTGATTGGTCCATATTTGATAGGTCTCCAAAAGTCACCAAATTTTGCATGCAAGCCAGACTTGGCGATAAATTTGATATTTCATGGTTTGCATTAATGGGCGTTGCCTAACGGCTCAACAGCGCCCCCTAGAATACTTTTATCTGCCATAACTTTTGAATGGTTTGACATAGGAAGTTGTGGGTGGTGTCATGGGACTCTGTAATGAGTCCTTAAACTTCGTTGGCCTTAATTAGCCCCGCCCCTTCTTCTGATTGGTTGTCCCGATTTTCTGCTTTAACATTGGAATGGTTTGACATAGAGAGTCCTGGGTGGTGTCATCAGATTCTGTATGGAGTCCTTGACCTTCATTGGCCTGAATTAGCCCCGCCCCTTCTTCTGATTGGTTGTCCCTTTTTTCTGCTATAACTTTTGAATGGTTTGACATAGGAAGTCGTGGGTGGTGTCTTTTCTGATATGCTTATGGGGGGCGGTGGCCGTGAGTGCGAGGGCCCGTTCATCGCTGCTTGCAGCTTTAATTATTATTATTATTATTATTATTATTTTTCTGACGAAAGGAGGGCCTTTTTGCCCCCCTAAACGTGCCCAAAAAGTCACCAAATTTTGCATGCAAGGCAGGCCTGGCGAAAAATTTGATATTTAATGGTTTGCATTAATGGGCGTGGCAAAATGGCTCAACAGCGCCCCCTTGAAAACTTTGTGCCTCAAGCCCCACGATACGGTTTGACGTACATGCACGAAAATCGCTACACACCTGTATCATGGCACAACTTCAAGAAAAGTCTCTTGGAGCCATGCCCGAAACCGAACAGGAAGTCGGCCATTTTGAATTAATTGTGTAATTTTGGAGCAATATATGCCATTCCTTCGAGAGTTAATTCAGCCCGAACCGTATCGTGCACCCAGATGTGTTATACATCAAAATGTGCGTCTCCATCCTGCGACTACACGCATTACTTTTCTCTTTCAAAAGTGTTACCGTGGCGACGCTAGACGCCCACAAGCGCACCCCCCCTTCATCTGATTGGTCCATATTTGATAGTTCCCCAAAAGGCACCAAATTTGGCATGCAAGCCAGGCCTGGCGGTAAATTTGATATTTTATGGTTTACATTAATGGGCGTGGCAAAATGGCTCAACAGCGCCCCCTGGAAAACTTTGTGCCTCAAGCCCCACAATACGGTTTGACGTACATGCACGAAAATTGCTACACACCTGTATCATGGCACAACTTAAAGAAAAGTCTCTTGGAGCCATGGCCGAAACCGAACAGGATGTCGGCCATTTTGAATACATTGTGTCATTTTGGCTAAATTTATGCCATTCCTTCGGCAGTTAATTCAGCCCGAACCGTAACGTGCCCCCAGGTGTGTTATACATCAAAATGTGCGTCTACATCCTGCGACACCACGCATTACTTTTCTCTTTCAAAAGTGTTACCGTGGCGACGCTAGACGCCAAAAGGCGCCCCCCCCCTTCATGTGATTAGTCCATATTTGATAGTTCTCCAAAAGTCACCAAATTTTGCATGCAAGCCAGACTTGGCGATACATTTGATATTTCATGGTTTGCATTAATGGGCGTGGCCTAACGGCTCAACAGCGCCCCCTAGAATACTTTTCTCTGCCATAACTTTTGAATGGTTTGACATAGAGAGTTGTGGGTGGTGTCATGGGACTCTGTAATGAGTCCTTAAGCTTCGTTGGCCTTAATTAGCCCCTCCCCTTCTTCTGATTGGTTGTCCCGATTTTCTGCTATAACTTTGGAATGGTTTGACATAGAGAGTCCTGGGTGGTGTCATAAGATTATGTATGGAGTCCTTGACCTTCATTGGCCTGAATTAGCCCCGCCCCTTCTTGTCATTGGTTGTCCCTTTTTTCTGCTATAACATTTTAATTGTTTGACATAGGAAGTCGTGGGTGGTGTCATGGGACTCTGTAATGAGTCCTTAACCTTCGTTAGCCTTAATTAGCCCCGCCCCTTCTTCTGATTGGTTGTCCCGATTTTCTGCTATAACTTTGGAATGGTTTGACATAGAGAGTCGTGGGTGGTCTCATCAGATTCTTTATGGAGCCCTTGACCTTCATTGGCTTAAATTAGCCCCGCCCCTTCTTCTGATTGGTTGTCCCTTTTTTCTGCTATAACCTTTGATTGGTTTGACATAGGAAGTCGTGGGTGGTGTCATGGGACTCTGTAATGAGTCCTTAAGCTTCGTTGGCCTTAATTAGCCCCGCCCCTTCTTCTGATTGGTTGTCCCGATTTTCTGCTATAACTTTGGAATGGTTTGACATAGAGAGTCGTGGGTGGTGTCATCAGATTCTGTATGGAGTCCTTTACCTTCATTGGCCTGAATTAGCCCCGTCCCTTCTTCTGATTGGTTGTCTCTTTTTTCTGCTATAACTTTTGAATGGTTTGACATAGGAAGTTGTGGGTGGTGTCATTTCTGATATGCTTATGGGGGGCGGTGGCCGTGAGTGCGAGGGCCCGTTCATCGCTGCTTGCAGCTTTAATTAGGGCCCGAGCACCTTCAGTGCGAAGGCCCTATTGTATCTGTAGGAATTTTTTTTCTTTTTCTTTTTCTTTTTCTTTTTCTTTTTCTTCTGACGAAAGGACGGCCTTTTTGCCCCCCTAAACGTGCCCAAAAAGTCACCAAATTTTGCATGCAAGTCAGGCCTGGAGAAAAATTGGATATTTAATGGTTTACATTAATGGGCGTGGCAAAATGGCTCAACAGCGCCCCCCGGAAAACTTTGTGCCTCAAGCCCCACAATACGGTTTGACGTACATGCACGAAAATCGCTACACACCTGTATCAGAACACAACTTAAAGAAAAGTCTCTTGGCGACATGGCCGAAACCGAACAGGAAGTCAGCCATTTTGAATTAATCGTGTCACTTTGGCGCAATTTATGCCATTCCTTCGGCAGTTAATACGGCCCGAACCGTAACGTGCACCCAGGTGTGTTATACATCAAAATGTGCGTCTACATCCTGCGACAACACGCATTACTTTTCTCTTTCAAAAGCGTTACCGTGGCGACGCTAGACGGCAAAAAGCGCGCCCACCCTTCATCTGGTTGGTTCAGACCGAAAAAACTTTGCGCCTCAAGCCCCAGAATACGGTGTGACGTACATGAATGAAAATCGGTACACACCTGTATCATGTGGCAACTTAAAGAAAAGTCTCTTGGCGCCATGGCCGAAAACGAACAGGAAGTCGGCCATTTTAAACATTCTGAATTAATCGTGTAATTTTGGAGCAATATGAGCCATTCCTTCGAGAATTAATACGGCCCGAACCGTAATGTGCACCCAGGTGTGTTATACATCAAAATGTGCGTCTCTATCCTGCGACTACGCGCATTACTTTTCTCTTTCAAAAGTGTCACCGTGGCGACGCTAGACGCGAAAAAGTGCGCGTCCCCTTCATCTGATTGGTCCATATTTGATAGTTCTCCAAAAGTCACCAAATTTTACATGCAAGCCAGGCTTGGCGATAAATTTGATATTTAATGGTTTGCATTAATGGGCGTGGCCTAACGGCTCAACAGCGCCCCCTAGAATACTTTTTTCTGCCATAACTTTTGAATGGTTTGACATAAAGAGTCGTGGGTGGTGTCATGGGACTCGGTATAGAGTCCTTGACCATAATTGGTGAAAATTAGCCCCGCCCCTTCTTCTGATTGGTTGTCCCTATTTCCTGCTATAACATTTGAATGTTTTGACATAAAGAGTTGTGGGTGGTGTCATGGGACTCTGTAATGAGTCCTTGAGCTTCGTTGGCCTGAATTAGCCCCGCCCCTTCTTCTGATTGGTTGTCCCTTTTTTCTGCTATAACTTTTGAATGGTTTGACCTAGGAAGTCGTGGGTGGTGTCATTTCTGATATGCTTATGGGGGGCGGTGGCCGTGAGTGCGAGGGCCCGTTCATCGCTGCTTGCAGCTTTAATTAGGGCCCGAGCACTTGCAGTGCGAAGGCCCTATTGTATTTGCAGGAATTTTTATTATTATTTTTCTTCTGACAAAGTGATGGCCTTTTTGGCCCCCTTAACATGCCCAAAAAGTCACCAAATTTTGCACCCAAGTCAGGCCTGGCGAAAAATTTGATATTTCATGGTTTGCATTAATGGGCGTGGCAAAATGGCTCAACAGCGCCCCCTTGAAAACTTTGTGCCTCAAGCCCCACGATACGGTTTGACGTACATGCACGAAAATCGGTACACACCTGTATCATGGGACAACTTAAAGAAAAGTCTCTTGCCGTCATGCCCGAAACCGAACAGGAAGTCGGCCATTTTGAATTAATCGTGTCATTTTGGCGAAATTTATGCCATTCCTTCGGCAGTTAATTCAGCCCGAACCGTAACGTGCACCCAGGTGTATTATACATCAAAATGTGCGTCTCCCTCCTGCGACCGCACGCATTACTTTTCTCTTTCAAAAGCGTTACCGTGGCGACGCTAGACGCCAAAAAGCGCGCCCACCCTTCATCTGATTGGTTCAGACAGAAAAAACTTTGCGCCTCAAGCCCCATAATACGGTTTGATGTACATGAACGAAAATTGGTACACTCCTGTATCATGTTGCAACTAAAAGAAAAGTCTCTTGGCGCCATGGCCGAAACCGAACAGGAAGTCGGCCATTTTGAACATTCTGAATTAATTGCGTAATTTTGGAGCAATATATGCCATTCCTTCGAGAGTTAATTCAGCCCGAACCGTATTGTGAACCCAGATGTGTTATACATCAAAATGTGCGTCTCCATCCTGCGACTACACGCATTACTTTTCTCTTTCAAAAGTGTTACCGTGGCGACGCTAGAAGCCAACAAGCGCACCCCCCCTTCATCTGATTGGTCCATATTTGATAGTTCCCCAAAAGGCACCAAATTTGGCATGCAAGCCAGGCCTGGCGATAAATTTGATATTTCATGGTTTGCATTAATGGGCGTGGCAAAATGGCTCAACAGCGCCCCCCGGAAAACTTTGTGCCTCAAGCCCCACAATACGGTTTGACGTACATGCACGAAAATCGCTACACACCTGTATCATGGCACAACTTAAAGAAAAGTCTCTTGGAGCCATGGCCGAAACCGAACAGGATGTCGGCCATTTTGAATAAATTGTGTCATTTTGGCGAGAAGGCCCTCGCTGCAGCACCGCGGAAGGGGGCGGGGCGTCGGACATCACAGGGGCGGGGCGTCGGACATCACAGGGGCGGGGCGTCGGACATCACAGGGGCGGGGCCATAGACATATATAAAGGCTAGATGACTCGTCCGCGCTGCTGCCAATGCAGAGCGACCTCGTCACACGGCGGCCATCTTGCCACAGGAGAGCTCGCTCACTTTAACATTGTGTTTAATGGTGCCTGTACTGCTTAAACAACCTTAACTTGCTCAATTCTAGACAGATTTTCAAACTGTGTGGTTTTTTATGAACGTCAGAGATGTAGTTATGACACTGCATACTTGTGAATAATTATAAACATTGAAAAACGTACTTTTATATGAAAATAACCAGAAACAGATAGCTATAACATGGTATTTATATTAAATCAATATTTCCATAGTATTCTTAGTAACATTTATATTTACATTTATATTTACATTATAACATATATACATATACATATTATTACCATATAACATATGTATATATATATATATATATATATATATATATATATATATATATATATATATATATATATATATATATATCATTACATTATAACATGTTTATATATTACATTATGATGTATTTATATCATGACATTATAACATCTGTGTATATATATATATAGGGCCTACATGTTATATAGTAATTATATATATATATATATATATATATATATATATATATATATATATATATATATATATATATATATATATATATATATGTTATAATGTAAATATTAATGTTACTAAGAATACTATGGAAATATTGATTTAATATAAATGTCATAGCTATCTGTTTTGGTTATTTTCATATAAACGTACTTTTTTCAATCTTTATAGTTATTCACAAGTATGCATACATCTCTGACGTTCATAACAAACCAAACTGTTTGAAAATCTGTTGAGAATTGAGTAAGTTATGGTTGTTTTGCAGTACAGGCACCATTAAACACAATATTAAAGTGAGCGAGCTCTCCTGTGGCAAGATGGCTTTGGTACAGTCTGCCTTGTACATTGTCCTGGATGCGCAGTTTGACTACTCCGTTGTAAGTACATTTCGGCACTGAAAATTACATCTTCCAGATTGCATTTTATGTTGTGCACTAAAGTGAAACAAACAATACTTTCAGCTAAGTATTATTTCAAAAAGTATTCACTAGATCATACATCTCAATGACCAAAATTATCTCTGTCTATCTCTCTCTATTCTGTCATTGTTATTGAGTGTCATTGTTTTGCCTATTGTCTGTTGGGCACAAAAAATAGTTTACTTTTGTCTCATACAGGCACTTTGAATTAATTTGATAAATGCTTGTCTTAAAGCAATAGATTGATAGTATTTTATATTTAGTTATATAATCTCATGAATGAATAAACACATTAACACAAAACACCTGCTTTTGTTGTCCTTGTCCCTCTTTTGTTGTTGAAAAAATGTAATTTGTATATATGGAATCATTACTACCAATGATTTTTAGTGCTAGCCTACTCATCACACTCAATACCCAATGACAATCTATATATTTTTATTATAATTATGTAATATTAAACATAATAATTATATTACACAAGTATGTTTTATAATCTTATATAATATCTATCTTTGCATATTATGAGTATATATATTAGTGTCACCTTTTGAGTTTAATTACTGAAACAAATTAACTTTTGCACGGTATTCTTATTTTCGGAGATTCATCTGTATATAAATGATGACTTTGAATATAAATTTGCATTTGGAAATGGCCACCAGATGGTGCTGTGTCATTTTGATATCACGCCCCGCCCCTGTGATGTCCGACGCCCCGCCCCTGTGATGTCCGACGCCCCGCCCCCTTCCGCAGGGCTGCAGCGAGGGGTACTAGGAAATTTATGCCATTCCTTCGGCAGTTAATTCAGCCCGAACCGTAACGTGCACCCAGGTGTGTTATACATCAAAATGTGCGTCTACATCCTGCGACTACACGCATTACTTTTCTCTTTCAAAAGTGTTACCGTGGCGACGCTAGACGCCAAAAGGCGCGCCCCCCCTTCATGTGATTGGTCCATATTTGATAGTTCTCCAAAAGTCACCAAATTTTGCATGCAAGCCAGAATTGGCAATAAATTTGATATTTCATGGTTTGCATTAATGGGCGTGGCCTAACGGCTCAACAGCGCCCCCTAGAATACTTTTATCTGCCATAACTTTTGAATGGTTTGACATAGGAAGTTGTGGGTGGTGTCATGGGACTCTGTAATGAGTCCTTAAGCTTCGTTGGCCTTAATTAGCCCCGCCCCTTCTTCTGATTGGTTGTCCCGATTTTCTGCTATAACATTGGAATGGTTTGACATAGAGAGTCCTGGGTGGTGTCATCAGATTCTTTATGGAGTCCTTGACCTTCATTGGCCAGAATTAGCCCCGCCCCTTCTTCTGATTGGTTGTCCCTTTTTTCTGCTATAACTTTTTAATGGTTTGACATAGGGAGTCGTGGGTGGTATCATGGGACTCTGTAAAGAGTTCTTAAGCTTCGTTGGCCTTAATTAGCCCCGCCCCTTCTTCTGATTGGTTGTCCCGATTTTCTGCTATAACATTTTAATTGTTTGACATAGGAAGTCGTGGGTGGTGTCATCAGATTCTGTATGGAGTCCTTGACCTTCATTGGCCTGAATTAGCCCCGCCCCTTCTTCTGATTGGTTGTCCCTTTTTTCTGCTATAACTTTTGAATGGTTTGACATAGGAAGTTGTGGGTGGTGTCATTTCTGATATGCTTAAGGGGGGCGGTGGCCGTGAGTGCGAGGGCCCGTTCATCGCTGCTTGCAGCTTTAATTTTTCTTTTTCTTTTTCTTTTTCTTTTTCTTCTGACGAAAGGACGGCCTTTTTGCCCCCCTAAACGTGCCCAAAAAGTCACCAAATTTTGCATGCAAGTCAGGCCTGGCGAAAGATTTGATATTTAATGGTTTACATTAATGGGCGTGGCAAAATGGCTCAACAGCGCCCCCTAGAAAACTTTGTGACTCAAGCCCCACAATACGGTTTGACGTACATGCACGAAAATCGCTACACACCTGTATCAGAACACAACTTAAAGAAAAGTCTCTTGGCGACATGGCCGAAACCGAACAGGAAGTCAGCCATTTTGAATTAATCGTGTCACTTTGGCGCAATTTATGCCATTCCTTCGGCAGTTAATACGGCCCGAACCGTAACGTGCACCCAGGTGTGTTATACATCAAAATGTGCGTCTACATCCTGCAACAACACGCATTACTTTTCTCTTTCAAAAGCGTTACCGTGGCGACGCTAGACGCCAAAAAGCGTGCCCACCCTTCATCTGGTTGGTTCAGACCGAAAAAACTTTGCGCCTCAAGCCCCAGAATACGGTGTGACGTACATGAATGAAAATCGGTACACACCTGTATCATGTGGCAACTTAAAGAAAAGTCTCTTGGCGCCATGGCCGAAAACGAACAGGAAGTCGGCCATTTTAAACATTCTGAATTAATCGTGTAATTTTGGAGCAATATGAGCCATTCCTTCGAGAATTAATACGGCCCGAACCGTAATGTGCACCCAGGTGTGTTATACATCAAAATGTGCGTCTCTATCCTGCGACTACGCGCATTACTTTTCTCTTTCAAAAGTGTTACCGTGGCGACGCTAGACGCGAAAAAGTGCGCGTCCCCTTCATGTGATTGGTCCATATTTGATAGTTCTCCAAAAGTCACCAAATTTTACATGCAAGCCAGGCTTGGCGATAAATTTGATATTTCATGGTTTGCATTAATGGGCGTGCCCTAACGGCTCAACAGCGCCCCCTAGAATACTTTTTTCTGCCATAACTTTTGAATGGTTTGACATAAAGAGTCGTGGGTGGTGTCATGGGACTCGGTATAGAGTCCTTGACCATAATTGGTGAAAATTAGCCCCGCCCCTTCTTCTGATTTGTTGTCCCTATTTCCTGCTATAACATTTGAATGTTTTGACATAGAGAGTCGTGGGTGGTGTCATGGGACTCTGTAATGAGTCCTTGAGCTTCGATGGCCTGAATTAGCCCCGCCCCTTCTTCTGATTGGTTGTCCCTTTTTTCTGCTATAACTTTTGAATGGTTTGACCTAGGAAGACGTGGGTGGTGTCATTTCTGATATGCTTATGGGGGGCGGTGGACGTGAGTGCGAGGGCCCGTTCATCGCTGCTTGCAGCTTTAATTCCCCTTGTTGCCTTAAATGGTTTACACAAACCCCCATTAAATTTCAGTACACTTTCAATGTTTTCATACATCACCTTAATCCTGGCAATAAAACCATCACTGAGGCCGAACCTCTGCAAAACTTTCCAGAGGTAACGGTGCTCAGTGCGGTCAAACGCCTTCTCCTGGTCCAAAGAAACCAGACCAGCATCAAGGCCCAAAGAGCTGGAGACGTCCAAAAGGTCTCGAATCAATGAAACGTTGTCAACGATGGACCTGCCGGGCACACAGTATGTCTGAGTCCGGTGGATGACCTGGTCCATCACCTTCTTCAGCCTATCGGCCAGGACTTTTGACAGCATCTTGTACTCCGTGCACAACAGAGAGACCGGCCGCCAGTTCTTTATTTCCTGAAGGTCACCCTTTTTCGGCAACAGTGTCAGAACTGCCCTCCTGCAGCTCTGAGGCAGAAAGGAGTCATCAAAACATTAATTAAAGACAGCCAGAACATCTTCCTTCAGCACATCCCAAAAAACTTTATAGAAGTCAGGTGGTAGCCCATCAATACCAGGAGCCTTCCCCCCTTGCATACTCTGCAGCGCCGCATATAGCTCCTCTGTAGTCAACTGACCCTCCAGTTCTTTATTGGTCTCCTCAGAGACTTTGGGTAGACCACTGCAGAACATGTCAAAAGCCTCCTCATCCTCACTGTACTCACTGCTGTACAAGTGAGAATAAAAATCCACGGCTCTCTGCCGGATGTCACTGGCTTCAGTGAGCAGTTGTCCTCCATCAGAACGCAGCGCATTGATGAATCTGCTCTGTCCCTTCTCTTTCTCCAGGCTAAAAAAAAACTTTGATGGTGAGTCCATTAGAGCTTCGGACTGGAAGCGGGACCGGACCAGCGCCCCCTGCGCTTTGGAACCCAGCAGGTTTGCCAGTACGGCCTTTTTGTATTTGAGGTCATCAATACTGCCTCGATTTCCTGTGGACGCTGCAGCCTTCTGTAGCTCCACTATTTCAATCTCCAGATCATTCATGGATTTGGTGATGTTACGAGAGACATTGAAAGTGTACTGTTGACAAAATTGCCTAATTTGCACCTTTCCACAATCCCACCATTGTTTCAATGAATTAAAATCTCTCTTTCTGGATTGAAAACCCTTCCAAAGAAAAATAAAACTCTCTCTAAAGTGCGCATCTAATAATAGAGCAGTGTTAAAGTGCCAATATGCAGATTTGTGCTTAACATTTGCAATAAATAAATTACACAACACCATGGAATGATCGGAAAACCCTACGGGCAGTATACTGCATTTTTTAAAAGTACTAAAATGATGTTTAAAACAATAAAATCTGTCCAACCTGGCCATAGAAAAAATACCTTCTCTGCTCTGGACCCAAGTATATTGTCTTTGCTTGTCATGCATTTCTCTCCACACATCAGTTAGCGTGTGGGAGTCCACCAGCCGCTGCATGGCTCGTTTTGAAGCACCATGAGGTTCAACATGATTTCTGTCAATCTGGTCATTTCCTGTACAATTAAAATCACCTGCTAAAAATAAAAACTCTTCGGGCCCACATTGATTTAAAATATTATTGAGTTCGTTTAAAAATTTAACTCTAACAGTTCCCAAGTTAGGAGCATAAACATTAATAAAAACCATTGTATGAAGCTCATATTTGGCCCTTACCACTATCAGTCTGCCTTTTACTATTACCTCCACCTCATAGGACTTCGGCAAAAAATCTTTGGAAAAAAGAAGTGCTACACCACCACTGTTATTGTGAAGATGACTTAACACAACCTCCCCCTCCCACTCCCTCTTCCAGTCAGTCTCATTCAAAGTGTCACTGTGCGTTTCCTGAACTAAAGTTACATTAATGTTTTTTAATTTAACCATTTCAAAAAAACTCATTCTCTTCCTCACATCTCTGGCCCCATTTAAATTAAGTGTGGCAACTCTGAAATCACTCATGACTTCTGAAGTGAGAAAAACAACCAAAACTAAGAACCACAGAAAACAGCCAGTCTTACAATGCATTGGTGCTTTCATTTGTCTAACTTGATTTTGAGTTTCTGTACCATTTTCCTCAATCTAAATATCTCCTGATCGGTAAAACCATCCTCGCCATCCTTTTTCCTCATATGAGATCTGACAGAATTTAAAAACAATCTTTCATCCTCAAAATGATCTCCAACTTTTACATTTTTCATGTTTTTGGTTGTTTGCAGGAATCTTTGAATTTGAACAATTTCATAATGTCTTTCCTGCTGTGACCCATCAGACTTTTGTGTGTCCATAAAAGGACCGACCGAAAGCTGGCTGGAAGAGCAAGAGAAAGACTGGCTGTCCTCATCACACTCATCCTCCCAATCTTCATCTCCTCCCTCCTCCTCCTCATCTGTGCCTACATTACTAACCACACACTCTGCCTGTTCATCCTGCTCTTTTCTCATGCCTTTCTTTGCCTGAGAGTCACTACTGCCTTTTCCCTTTCTTTTGAGATTACCTTTCTCTTCATCATTCTTCACTGTGTCTGTTTTTTTATCTGTTTCCATCTGATCTGCCTCTGCTGCCTCCTCACTGTTATTCTCCACATCTTCCATCTGACTGACTTCTGCAGTAGGCCTTCTCTGTTCTTGTGCTTCAGCTTCACTGTCCTTCTGTTTCTCATGTTCCTCTCCAGTCTGCGCCTGTCTGGTCTTCCTCTGAGCAGGCACCGGGGCCGTCGGCGGGGCCGGGGGAGGCTGCTCTCGCCCCGCACCATCCTGACCCTGCTGTGTGTCTCCCCCCACCTCCTCCCCCTGTTCATTCTCAGCAGACGAACCTGCATCTCTCTCGGGACAGGCACGGGCTAAATGCCCCTCTACCCCGCATCTAAAGCACTTTAATGAACCAGAAGTTGCATAAGCAGTATAAGCAAAATCGTCGACTTTTATATTAAACACCAGGTTTAGTTCTTCATCCTTCCTATTGAGAATCATAAGCACCTGCCGTCTGTGCGACACAACATGCTTCAAAAGCGGAGATTTGCACCCCGCCGGCATTTTTCTGAACGGGGAAATAATCTTTCCAAACCTGGACAATTCTCTGGCCAAATCATCATCATTAATGAACGGTGGGATGTTAGAAACAGTGACTCTCTTAGCGGGTGTAGAGAGAGGAGATACTGAAACAAATGATCCATTAATCACAACACCTTTCTCAACCAAAACATTCGCTTTTTCAACCTCGTCAACAAAAATCACAATCGCGCCGTTCATTCGAGCGGCGGATTTAATACTGTTGAAACCAATCACTTCTCCAACAGCTAAACCACATTGATCTACTGAACAGGGGGTAGTAGAGGCAATCTTAATGCCGTGCTTCCTTGTCAGCCCATTCATATTCACGTTCATGGTCGTGCTTACCAAACAATGCGCCCAGCACAGCGGCTGGCCGCAAACGCACACCAAAATAAACTAAACCCACTAACCCACTTCTAAACCAACAAATAAATATAGGAAAAATAAATAAAGAAAACACTCACTCCGTAAATAAATCTAACAAACACTTTCGCACGCTCCACACTCACATGCTCTCACCATCCACTCAGAGAGAGAGAGAGAGAGAGAGAGAGAGAGAGAGAGAGAGAGAGAGAGAGATTTTTTATTTTTAAAAACTATTCTATTCAATCATGACATTTTAAAACACTTCAGAGTATCAAAAACAGAACTCATTATAATAACACATAGTTAAAAACCAACTGTCCCTCTACAACAGAGCACAGAGCCTCATTGAAACACCACTGTAAGATAAAAAACTCATCATCATTCATGAGTGAGTAGAACCCACATTCCACTCTGATTCTGGCTTTTACCAATGCCTTAAACATGGGCAAAAGCCCCTCCCCTGATTCATTCAACACCTGATTCTTCCTGCTTTTGTAAATGGCCAGTTTGGCCTGCCCCACAACAAAGTTCAATAACTGCCACTTCTTTGCATTTTCGTTTTTGTACCCAGCACCAAGAACAAAAGCCATTTTACACCACTCCTCACCACAGCTTAAACAAATAATTTTCAAAATTTCAAACAGTTCTTCTAATCTGTAACATTCCATAAAACAATGGAAAATAGTTTCCGGCTCGTCACAGAAAGGGCACTTAGTGGACACTGAGGGATTCAACCTAGAAACAAAGCTGTTAACACCCAAAGCTCCCTTCAATATCCTCCACTGTAGATCCCCTGATCTTTTGTTTAAGGGTGGCTTATATAGCACCCTCCACACTGGTTTGCAATCGTCCTCCATCTTTAATGTCTCTCTCCATACAGTGTCGGTTTTTCCACTCAACTGTTTTTTGTTCAGAGCTTTAACACAGTGTTTGTACATAGCTTCCCCCCTTAGCATGTACAAATCTGTAGATGGTTCATTTCGACTTGTCAAAGAAAACTCCATCACCCCAGTTTGATCCACTTCAAGACCCAATTCAGGGAACGGATCTCCCTCATCCCAATTCTTTTCTTCAAACTGCTTATCCCCCATGTACACCCCCAGGTACTTTAAACCACCCCTCCTCCACATTAACCCTCCTGGCAACTCCAATTTACCTTTGCAGATGAAATTTTCCCAAAAGTTTTAACTATGTTTCCTAATCTTGTAACATCTTCTTGATTTTTTATAATGGCAATAATGTCATCTGCATAAGCAGAAACAATAAAACGTGTATTAAAATCAGATAAACTCAAACCATCAATCTTGGATCGAATATTATGCAACATAGGTTCAATTGACAAAGAGTAGAGCATACCTGACATTGCACACCCTTGTCTAATTCCCCTTGTTGCCTTAAATGGTTTACACAAACCCCCATTAAATTTCAGTACACTTTCAATGTTTTCATACATCACCTTAATCCTGGCAATAAAACCATCACTGAGGCTGTACCTCTGCAAAACTTTCCAGAGGTAACGGTGCTCAGTGCGGTCAAATGCCTTCTCCTGGTCCAAAGAAACCAGACCAGTTTCCAAGCCCAAAGAGCTGGAGACGTCCAAAAGGTCTCGAATCAGTGAAACGTTGTCAACGATGGACCTGCCGGGCACACAGTATGTCTGAGTCTGGTGGATGACCTGGTCCATCACCTTCTTCAGCCTATCGGCCAGGACTTTTGACAGCATCTTGTACTCCGTGCACAACAGAGAGACCGGCCGCCAGTTCTTTATTTCCTGAAGGTCACCCTTTTTTGGCAACAGTGTCAGAACTGCCCTCCTGCAGCTCTGAGGCAAAAAGGAGTCATTAAAACATTCATTAAAAACAGCCAGAACGGAAGCCGGCAGGGGGCGCATGATGTAGGACGTGTTTCACGTCGGCTCCTCGGGAATGAGTTTATAATATATTTTATTTTTTATATAAAGTCTGTCCTTCGGTTGCCACTACTAAATCCCTGTGCAAGGACTGTATATCGGTCTTCCTCACTGTTTTAAACGGGTAAATGTCGAGTTCCAGAGCGAAGAGTGAGTCTGCTAAGGCCGCCCGGGGCCGGCTGCAACCCGACTCCCCGGTGCTGTCGGATGCCAATGACGAGATGCTAAGCAGCATTAAAGCAATGATGGAGGACTTGCGTACTGAAATTGTCACGAAATTTGAGGCAATAGTGTCGGCAACTGTCAGGAAGGAGGTAGCGACCGCTCTGAAGCCGCTTGAGGGGAGAATTGATCGGCAAAGTGAGTCTATTAGCGATCTCGAGCACGCGGCTAATGAGCACGGCGACAAGCTAACCGACGTGCATGCTAATGTGGCTAAGCTATCTGCTGTGGTGGAGACTTTGAGCAAGAAGTGTGAGGACCTGGAGGCCCGCTCTCGGTGGAACAACATCCATGTGGTTGGCGTGCCTGAGGGTACCGAGGGACCTCGACCCACAGAGTTCATGGCTGATTTTCTGAAAGATTTATTGCGACTGGAGGAGAGGCCCGGCCTCGACAGGGCCCACCGCACGCTACGAGCCAAGCCAGGGAAGGGGGAACCACCGCGTCCGATGGTCATCAGGGTGACACTGTTCCGTGTCAGGAATGCTATTCTGCGCCGTGCGGGAGAGGCCTCACCGCTGCTGTACAACGGGAGGAAGGTATTTATCTTCCCCGACTTCACATCGTTGGTGGCCAAGCAGAGGGCGGCCTTTGTCCAGGTGAAAAAGGAGCTCCACGCCTGTGGTAATGTTAAGTTTGGCCTCCGGTACCCAGCTACACTGCACATCACCCTGTCGGGTGGCCAGACCCACAAGTTTGAGGACCCGGACCGGGCTTTGGATTTTGTGAACAAGCTGAAAAAGAACCCGGGTCCAGAAGATTCCACCGGCTGAGGGCTGGGCCGCTGATATCCTTGTTTACAGCCATGACACGGAATGTTGCGAACTTTAGACTGATTATGCGCTCTGCTCAGAGAATGTAGGTGCTAGAGGTTTTATTTTATTATTTTTTTTTTATTTTATTTTATTTTTTTTATTTTTATTTTTTTTTATTATTTTATTTTATTTTATTTTTTTAATTAATTTAATTAATTTTTTAAGTAATTCATTTATTAAGTAATCGTCACTCTCTTGCTGAGGATTCTCTTCTTGATGATTGTTGCACTGAGGATTACTCCACTCTTAAATGGAGTCATTTATTTATTTATTTATTTTTATATAAATTTTAATTTTTTTTTTTTTTTTTTTATTCATTTAATTGATTTTTTAAGTAATTCATTTATCAAGTAATCGTCACTCTCTTGCTGAGGATTCTCTGTTTGATGACTCTGTTGCACTGAGGATTACTCCACTCTTAAATGGAGTCATTTATTTATTTATTTATTTTTATTTTTATTTTTATTTTTATTTTTTTTATTTTTTATTTTTTTATTTTTTTTTATTTTATTTTTTTTAATTTATTTAATTTATTTTATTAAGTGATCGTCACTCTCTTGCTGAGGATTTTCGGTTTAATGACTGTCGCACGGAGGATTACTCCACTCTTAAATGGAGTCATTTATTTTGTGTTTTACTTTGTGGTACCTTTTTCTGTTTTGGCTTATAGACCTTTTGGTTTTTAGGGGACAGCTCAATTCTGCATTCCCTTTGGTCGTTTGGTAGTACAGTGACACTACAGGTAACGACAGGTTTTATTTCAGAGGAGGGGGGGGTAGCACGCATCATTATTTGGATGCTTCTGCTAGGTGGGAACAAGGGGGGGGCGCTCTGCTCTGAGCTGGGGGGGTTGTTTGTTTTTTTTGGGGGGGGTTGGCACCTACCCTATACTTTTGGTTTTATTTCATGTTTATGCTTACTATGTTGATAGATTTTTATTTTAGTCTCTCATGCTTACTACTTGGATCTAAACCTCTGACATTTGATGGCACAGTCTAGGAGATCACCTCTCATTGCAGGTGGAGATGTTAAGTTTGTTAGTTTGAATTGTAAGGGCCTAATTAATCCAATTAAACGAAGTAAGGTTTTACACTATTTGCGCCATCTCAATGCCCACATAATTTACTTGCAAGAGACTCATCTGAGAGAGGTGGATAACATGAGGCTTAAAAAGAGCTGGGTTGGGAACATTTACTCATCCTCTTTTTCTAGTAAATCACGGGGGGTAGCTATTCTTTTGCACAGGGATATTCCCTTTGTTCATACCCGAACAATCACTGACCCTGCTGGCAGGTTTATAATTGTTATTGGGTGCATTTTTGATGTGAAGGTAGCTTTTGCGAATGTGTATGCCCCTAATTGGGACGACGAATCCTTTTTCAGACGGGTTTTTTCAAGGATACCGGATCTGTCTGTATATGAACTGATCCTAGGGGGGGACTTTAATTGTTGGATGAATCCTTCCTTAGACCGCTCCTCCCGCACCTCAGTTGCACAATCCAAATCAGCCAAAGTGATTGAAGCCTTTATGAGAGAGTTTAATGTGGTTGATCCTTGGCGCTTCCTCAATCCAGGTAAAAGAGCGTACTCATTTTTCTCACATGTTCATTCTACTTACACGCGCATTGATTTTTTTTTAGTGACCAATAGACTACTTACTTCCATTTCGGACTGTAAGTATGATGCAATAGTTGTATCGGACCACGCGTCCGTTTCCATGAACATTTATTTTCAGAAGTTCAATAATATGAGGCCACCATGGCGTTTAGATACACACTTGCTATTGGATAGTAATTTTGTAAATTTTCTCAGTAAGCGGATTGATTTCTTTTTTCAAATCAACAAAACTCCAGAGGTAACAGCCTCTGTGTTATGGGAGACAATGAAAGCGTTTATTAGAGGAGAGATTATCTCCTATAAAACTTATCAAAAAAAATCTGCAAAGGAGAAATTAGCCAAGATATCTCAGCGCATTGCAATTTTGGACTCTTTGTATGCCGCCTCTAAACAACCAGATACCTATAAGGAACGCATGGCCTTGCAAGCGGAGTATGATCTCATTATGTCACAGTTTACAGCTGAGTTACTACTTCGTTCAAGGTCACGATTTTATGAACAGGGAGATAGAACTAGTAAGCTTCTGGCTCATCGGCTGCGACAAATTTCAGCATCTCAGTTAATCCCTCGAATCGAAACTGGTGCGGGAGTGACGTCAGACCCTGTGGAAATCAATAGGACCTTCTTTGATTTTTATAAATTGTTATATTCATCGGATTTTTCTCATGCTCCCCCAGATCTGCTCTCTTTCTTCGATAAAATTGACACTCCTACTCTGGACCAGAACGTGGCGGGGGGATTGGAGCGTCCTATTACAGCAGGTGAACTTGCAGAAGCAATTAAATCGCTCCAAAGCGGTAAAAGCCCTGGCCCAGACGGCTTTCCGGCCGATTTTTATAAAGTATTCTGGAAGCAACTGGCTCCGCACCTGCTAGAGATGTTCACTGAATCTTTTACTTTGGGCACACTCCCCCACACCTTAAACCAGGCCCGTATATCGCTGCTCTTAAAGAAGGGTAAGAACCCCTTACAATGTGGTTCATACCGGCCCATTAGTCTGCTGAACGTTGACTTCAAATTGCTGTCTAAAGTACTGGCCAGACGCTTAGAAACCGTTCTCCCCTCTATTATATCGCTGGATCAAACAGGGTTTATTCGTAACCGACATTCCTTTTTTAATCTTAGGGGGGTATTTAATGTGGCTTATAGCCCTTCTGCATCTGCTCTGCCTGAAGCCTTGGTCGCGTTGGATGCGGAGAAGGCGTTTGACAGAGTGGAATGGAATTATTTGTTTTTTATTCTGGGAAAATTTGGTTTTGGGGAAAAATTTGTTTCATGGGTTAGATTATTGTACGCCTCGCCACTCGCCTCTGTTAGAACGAATAACACAAATTCTGAATACTTTCATTTAGGTCGTTCTACAAGACAGGGTTGCCCATTAAGTCCTCTTTTATTTGCCCTTGTGATGGAACCTCTGTCGATCGCCTTACGGTCTAACCCCGATATTCGCGGTATAATTAGACATAATGTGGAGCTGAAGGTAGCCTTGTACGCGGATGATCTTTTGCTGCTTCTGTCTGATATAGCGCGTTCCATTCCTGCGGCCCTCTCGGTTTTAGATGCTTTCAGTAAGGTTTCGGGATATAAACTGAACCTTGAAAAAAGCGAATTATTCGCTGTGAATAAGCAGGCAAGAGAGTTTCCACTTAGACAGTTTCCATTTAAGGTCTCGAACTCTGTTTTCACTTATCTTGGTGTGTATATAGCTGACACACAGGCTAATCTGTATAAGAAAAATTTTCTCTCTCTGCTCACACGAATTAAAGATGACTTTGAGCGGTGGTCCCTCCTAAATCTCTCTGTTGCGGCTAGGATCAATACAGTTAAAATGAATATTTTTCCACGTTTTCTTTACTTATTTCAGTGCATCCCAATTTTTCTTCCTCTCTCTTTTTTTCGTAAGTTAGACAGCCTTATCCTGGATTTTGTTTGGAACAAAAAGACTCCTAGGTTGAGCCGCCAAGTATTACAAAGACCCAAAGTCGCAGGTGGAATGGCGTTACCTAACTTTTTATACTACCACTGGGCGACCACTGTTAGGAATTTAAATTACTGGATTCAGTACGAAAACATTGGGGTCCCCCCATCGTGGTTGGTCATGGAGGCGAACTCAGCTCATCTGGTATCCTTGAAAGCCTTGTTATACTCACCCCCTCACTCCTCTACCTCTGGTTTTGCTAAAAATGTAATGGTGGCCTCTTGTCTTAAGACCTGGGCTCAATTTAGACGCCATTTTGGCCTGCATAGATTCTCTGTCGGGGCCCCATTGTCAGCGAATCACGCATTCCCGCCGTCTTTACTGGACAATTCCTTTGCTTTATGGGCCAGGCTGGGCATAAAAACCGTAAGAGACATGTATGTTGACTCAATTTTTGCATCGTTTCAACAACTTGTCGATAAATTCTCACTCCCTAAGGGACAATTTTTTAGATACCTGCAAGCGCGGCATTGGGCCCGTACTGCATTCCCAGAATTCCCAGCTCTACCTAATCCTTCAAATTTTGAGATGTTCCTGAGACCTCTAACCTCATTGAGGGGGGCAATCTCGGTAATTTATTCAAATATTTATGACCTTCATCTGGACTCCTCAACTACGCTTAAAACAGCCTGGGAAGCAGATTTAGGTGCGAAAATCCTCGATGAGGAGTGGGTGGAAGTTTTGAGAAGAGTACATAAGTCTTCAATTTGTGCTAGACATAGTTTTATGCAATGCCGGATCATACATCGGGCTCACTATACCAAAGCGCGGCTCGCAAAAATGTTTGACACAGTGTCTCCTCTGTGTGACCGATGTCACCAGGCCACCGCAAGCTACATACACATGTTTTGGAGCTGCCCCTCGTTGAAAAGATTTTGGTCTGATATTTTTTTTACATTATCCAAAGTAATGGGTAAAGATGTCGCCCCTAATGCTCTAACCGCCCTGTTTGGTGTGTGGCCTTCGCAATCTGTTCTTTCTCCTGCTAACAAAGACTTGACTGCATTTACAACCCTGCTGGCCAGGAGGCTGATCCTGCTGAGATGGAAATCAACAGCCCCACCCACCCATACGAGCTGGATTAAAGAGGTGCTTTACTTTCTTAAACTGGAGAAGATCAGACTGACCCTCTCTAATAGATCTGATTCATTTGATGTGACTTGGAACTCCTTTGTGTCTTATGTGAACAGCACGGAATGTAAGATCTCTTTAGACTGAAAGGGGACTGTCAACATTTTATTTTGCATGATGCACATACGGTTATTTATGTATTCTATTTTTGCTAAGTAACTCTTCATATTTTGTTTTTCTTGTGCTTGAATAGGGTAGGTGCCAGGGGGGGTGGGGGGAGGGATGGAGAGGTTGAGTCTTGTTTTACGGCTCTGTTATTTTTTACAATTGTTGATCTTGTGAACCATTGTATTTTTTTTATGTGAAAACCATAATAAATAGATTGTTAAAAAAAAAAAACAGCCAGAACATCTTCCTTCAGCACATCCCAAAAAACTTTATAGAAGTCAGGTGGTAGCCCATCAATACCAGGAGCCTTCCCCCCTTGCATATTCTGCAGCGCCGCATATAGCTCCTCTGTAGTCAACTGACCCTCCAGTTCTTTGTTGGTCTCCTCAGAGACTTTGGGTAGACCACTGCAGAACATGTCAAAAGCCTCCTCATCCTCACTGTACTCACTGTTGTACAAGTGAGAATAAAAATCCACGGCTCTCTGCCGGATGTCACTGGCTTCAGTGAGCAGTTGTCCTCCATCAGAACGCAGCGCATGGATGAATCTGCGCTGTCCCTTCTTTTTCTCCAGGCTAAAAAAAAACTTTGATGGTAAGTCCATTAGAGCTTCGGACTGGAAGCGGGACCGGACCAGCGCCCCCTGCGTTTTGGAACCCAGCAGGTTTGCCAGTACGGCCTTTTTGTATTTGAGGTCATCAATACTGCCTCGATTTCCTGTGGACGCTGCAGCATTCTGTAGCTCCACTATTTCAATCTCCATATCATTCATGGATTTGGTGATGTTACGAGAAACATTGAAAGTGTACTGTTGACAAAATTGCCAAATTTGCACCTTTCCACAATCCCACCATTGTTTCAATGAATTAAAATCTCTCTTTCTGGATTGAAAACCCTTCAAAAAAAAAATTAAACTCTCTCTAAAGTGCGCATCTAATAATAGAGATTTGTGCTTAACATTTGCAATAAATAAATTACACAATACCATGGAATGATCGGAAAACCCTACAGGCAGTATACTGCATTTTTAGTACCAGTATAGTACCAAAGTACCAAAATTATGTTTAAAACAATAAAATCTGTCCAACCTGGCCATAGAAAAAATACTTTCTCTGCTCTGGACCCAAGTACTGTATATTGTCTTTGCTTGTCATGCATTTCTCTCCACACATCAGTTAGCGTGTGAGCTTCCACCAGCCGCTGCATGGCTCGTTTGGAAGCACCATGAAGCTCAACATGATTTCTGTAAATCTGGTCATTTCCTGTACAATTAAAATCACCTGCCAAATATAAAAACTCTTCGGGCCCACATTGATTAAAAATATTATTGGGTTTGTTTAAAAATTTAACTCTAACAGTTCCCAAGTTAGGAGCGTAAACATTAATAAAAACCATTGTATGAAGCTCATATTTGGCCCTTAACACTATCAATCTGCTTTTCACTATCACCTCCACCTCATAGGACTTCGGCAAAAAATCTTTGGAAAAAAGAAGTGCTACACCACCACTGTTATTGTGAAGATGACTTAAAACAACATCCCACTCCCACTCCCTCTTCCAGTCAGTCTCATTCAAAGTGTCACTGTGCGTTTCCTGAACTAAAGTTACATCGATGTTTTTTAATTTAACCATTTCAAAAAAACTCACTCTCTTCCTCACATCTCTGGCCCCATTTAAATTAAGTGTGGCAACCTTACAATGCATTGGTGCTTTCATTTTTCTAACTTGATTTTGAGTTTCTGTACCATTTTCCTCAATCTAAATATCTCCTGATCGGTAAAACCATCCTCGCCATCCTCGTGACTATTTTCTGGCCACACCCACACTCCCAGTTCGGGCCCGGAGTCTTCTTCTCCACCTGTGGAGCCAGCCGCTCACAGCACTGCCCCCCTCTCCAGCTTCCCCCACAGGTCACAGTCATCACTGCCACCCCCACCAGATAATTTCCCCATAAAACCAGCTACATCTGGCGTCACCCACACACCAGATCCTCAACCAATTCATCCCCTGGTCACCACCCGTTTTCCCCGTCAGATCCACAGACCCACTGGTTTTAAAAGAGACAATCTTGTTTTTATCAACCCAGTTCGTTGTGGTCGTGAGCGCACGTTCAACACAGACATTAACTTGGCTGTGTTGAACGTGCGCTCTCTTTTAAACAAAACCTTTATTTTAAATGATCTTATTGTACATCATAAACTTGATGGTATTCTTTTAACAGAGACATGGCTTGGCACGGACGCTGCATTTTCCCTCATCCAGGCTTCTCCACCAAATTTTAATTTTTTATTTACTACACGGGGTGTTAGAAAGGGAGGCGGCACAGCTTCAATTTTTAAAAACATATTAGCTACAAAGGAGGTCTCTTTTAACAACTACTCCTCATTTGAACACCTTGCCTTTGTTTTTAGCAGTCCTCCTATTCTTTGTTTAACTGTTTATAGACCACCCCATCACTCCACTGTTTTTATCAATGAATTTTCAGAGCTTTTATCAATCATACATACCACTTACAACAGAATTTTAATAACTGGTGATTTTAATCTACACATTGACAATACCTCCGACCCACTGTTGAGAGAATTTTTAAACCTTTTAAACTGCATGGATTTTACCCAAAATGTCACACAGCCGACTCACAACAGAGGACACACCCTCGACCTGGTCATAACCTATGGCCTGTCCACCGGTGTGTCCTCTGTTGTCGACCTGGCTGTGTCTGACCATTACTGCATGTTTTTTAACATCACCAGTCTTAATCATCAGGAAGCCTTGATGAGAACGGTGAGGAAACGCTACCTAACTTCTGAAGTGGCTGCAAATTTTATTGAGATTTTACAGAGCACTCCTGCTGATGTTTTACCTGCATCATGTGATTTTATTGTTGATAATTTTAACAGGAAACTGGAATCCACTCTGATCTCAGTTGCTCCGCTATTAACAAAACCCATAAAAACTAAGCCTACACCCCCATGGAGAACTGAGGAAGTCAAAAAATCAAAAAGAAAATGCAGAAGTGCTGGGAGAAGGTGGAGAAAAAGTAAACTTACAATACATTATCAAATATTTCGTGAACAACTCAAATCCTACAATAAAACCGTCAAACAGGCAAGAATTGCTAATTTCTCAAAACTCATTACAGACAATAAAAACAATTCTAAATTTCTTTTCTCCACCTTCGATCTTTTAACAAATGTACATTTTAAGAATTCCTCACAACCACCAACAGACAATCTTTGTGAGGATTTTGCAGACCACTTTGGAAGTAAAATTGACAACATTAGGTCCAGTCTTTTACCACATCAAAATGTCATTTTTAACACATCTGGACAGTTGCTTTTACCCGAGGAAACACTGGAGAGTTTTGCCCTGGTTGATGCGAGGACCCTTGGTCGAGTTTTCTCCCAGGTAAACCCAACAACCTGCCTTTTAGATCCTATTCCCACATCACTTTTAAAGACATTTTATGAATTCTTTGAGGAACAGATTTTAAATATAGTAAATTACTCTCTTCAGACGGGTGTCTTCCCTGCCGCCTTTAAAATGGCGGTGGTGAAGCCCCTTCTGAAGAAGAGCAATTTAGATCACAGCATTTTTAATAACTACAGACCTGTATCCAACTTACCCTTTTTAAGTAAGATTTTAGAAAAGCTGGTTTTTAACCAAGTAAATTATTTTTTAATAAGAAACAATATATCAGAGAAATTTCAGTCTGGCTTTAGGATGAACCACAGCACCGAGACAGCCCTTTTAAAGATTTTAAATGACATCAGGTGCAATTTAGATAACCGCAAACTGACAGTCTTGGTTGTACTGGATCTTAGTGCCGCCTTCGATACAGTAGACCATCACATTTTATTAAACAGACTGAAGCACCTGGTGGGCTTCTCTGGTACTGTTTTTAACTGGTTCCGCTCCTATCTCACAGATCGATCTTTCTTTGTAAGTTTGGATACAGAATGCATGAAATGAAGTGTGGGCTCCCCCAAGGGTCAATTTTAGGTCCGCTTCTTTTTAACCTTTACATGCTTCCCTTGGGGGACGTCATCAGGAGACACGGCATCAGCTTCTACAGCTACGCTGACGACACACAGCTGTACATCGCCGTGTCTCCTGATGACACAGGGCCACTTGATGCCCTTTTTAACTGTATTTTAGATATTAAGTCATGGATGGCAGATAATTTCCTACAGCTCAACCAGGACAAAACAGAGGTTTTAGTTATTGGTCCTGAAGGCCAGAGAGAGAAACTTTTACCAAAACTACAAGATTTTAAACCTTCGCAATGTGTAAAGAACCTGGGTGTTATTTTTGACTCTGAGCTCACTTTTATTCCACACATAAAGAATATTACGAAGATAGGTTTTTACCATCTTAGGAATATAGCCAGAGTCCGCCCGTTTCTCTCTCAGGCCAGCACGGAGGTGCTGATGCATGCTTTTATCTCTAGTCGTTTAGATTATTGTAATGCCCTGCTCTCTGGTCTTCCTAAAAAGAGTATTAAGAACCTCCAATTACTACAGAATTCAGCCGCTCGCGTGCTGACGAGGACCAGAGGGCGGGAGCACATTACACCTGTTTTAAAATCGCTGCATTGGCTCCCCGTCCGCTTCAGGATGATTTTAAGGTTCTTTTACTGGTTTTTAAGTGTCTTAACGGTCTTGGGCCATCTTATTTATCTGATCTGCTTTTACCGTATCAACCCTCACGGACCCTGAGGTCCTCTGGCACCGGCCTTTTAACCATTCCCCGAACCGCGACCAAAACCCACGGTGAGGCTGCATTCAGCCATTATGGCCCTTCTTTATGGAACAGCCTGCCAGAGAACCTCAGGGCCGCAGAGAATGTTGATATTTTTAAAAGGAGGCTCAAGACACACCTTTTTAGTTTGGCTTTTATCTGATCTCATTTACCTAGTCTTTTTAGCTATTTATTGTGTCTACTTCTTTAGCTCTTTTATTATCTTTAAAACTTTAATCCATTTTAGTGACTTTTTATTTTATGTTATTTATTATTCATCTTAAGTTTTATATAGATTTCTCTAAAATTTTACACTTTTAGGCATTTATTACTTTCTTTTAATCTTTTAGTTTTTAGCTCCAGTGTTTCCTCAGGGGGGTCATCCACACTGGGAGGTGTGCCTGCTCCACCCATGGGGGTGTCGTCATGGGGATCCCTCAGGCCTGGGTAGCTGGGGGTGGGACTCCACCTTCTGTGTGGGGTCTGCCCCGGTCTGTCCGGGTTGGGGGGGTCTCTGTGGCGATACTCCTTGTCGTTATGGTCGGTGGAGCCTCTCAGTGTGGACGGCCACCCATAGGTAGTGTTTTCCTCACCTGGATCGTTAGTGCTAAGCCATGTCACCAGTCCACTTATTGTGTGTGTGTGTGTGTGTGCGTGGGCGTGTGAGTGTGTGCACATGTATATGAGTGTGTGTGAGTGAGTGTGTGTGTACGCGTGGGGGGTGGGGGGTGGGGTCGTATGGAATGTTTTAAATTGTGTTTTTTATTGTTATTTTATTCTGCATGTAAAGCACCATGTGTTGCATTTATATTGTATGATTTGGTGCTATATAAATAAATAAAGTTTAAAGTTTAAAGTTTAAGAGCCTGGTCCTGGTCCAGGTTTCTTCCCTCCTAAAGGGGAGTTTTTCTTGCCACTGTTTGGCTTAAGGCTTTTCTCCCACTAGGGGAGTTTTTACCTGCCATTGTTTATGTAATAATTGCTCGGGGGTCATGTTCTGGGTCTTTGGAAAGCGCCTAGACACAACTTTTGACGTATTAGAGGCTATATAAATAGAATAGAATAGAATTGAATTGAATTGAATTGAATATAATTGAATTGAATTGAATACTGCTGATAAAACTTCACACAATACTTTGAGCACCTCTGTGTCAAAAAGACACGGACGGACGGGAAACAAGGCTTACCTACCGTTTTCAGGTGATCAACAATGTTGTTGCGGATTTGTGACATCCAAACTGTTGCTTACAACGTTTGCATTCAACTTTTTTTTTCTCCATTGTCTATTTTTAAGAAATTCTGCCACACTGCAGATGTCTTTGACATGATATAGTTCCACAAAGTTCAAAAAATCACTGGACCTTTTCCATGACTGTCACAGAGGAGAGGGGCTTCTAGGTAGTGTCTTCATGCAGCAAAGCATTGTGGGACTTGAAGTCCTGCAGCTCTGGGAAGAGCTCTAATTGGCTAATACAGATGGCAGGCTGTGAGTCATTGGTTCTCCTTTTTTTTTTTTTTTTCCTTGTCTGCACACATACATACGTGTATCATTGATACCATGACGGTAGAAACCAAAGGTATATATATATGTGCATTATTACTATATTTAATATATATATACATATACAGTATATACGCATACATATGCATACACATACATAAATATACACATACAAACCCAGTGATTTTTTTTTTTTTTTTTGCGGGGTGGGGGGGTTGACGACATCCACTGCAACCCCGCCACCCGCGAGACCAGACGCTGACACGGAAGAACCCGCGGGAAGAAGCAGCCACCGCGGACCGCGACCCGGGCAATCCCTGGCCACCCGGTCCGGGCCGGACACGTGGCCAGGAGGCCCTCACCCTCCAGGCCAACGACCCCCACCCGGCAGGGGGCCAGCCTGCCCGGAGAGACAGAGCCGCCCGGCCGCCGACGCGGGCAGGTGCACCCGCCCCCACGAAAGTGGCCCTCCAAGACCAGAGGGGCGCCCCGCCGCGGAGGGAGCGGGGGGGACCGGAGACGGGCCCGGGGAGAGGGAACCCCCCAACAGGCCGACACCCGCGCAGGCCCGACAACGGAGGGCCCCAGACCCAGGCATCCCATTCATTCATCCATTCACCTATCCGATACCTATACTAATAATAATACTATACATAATAATAATACTAATAATAATAAAAATAATAATAATAATAATAATTAAAGCTGCAAGCAGCGATGAACGGGCCCTCGCACTCACAGCCACCGCCCCCCTTAAGCATATCAGAAACGACACCACCCACGACTTCCTATGTCAAACCATTCAAAAGTTATAGCAGAAAAAAGGGACAACCAATCAGAAGAATGGGCGGGGCTAATTCAGGCCAATGAAGGTCAAGGACTCCATACAGAATCTGATGACACCACCCACGTCTCTATGTCAAACCATTAAAAAGTTATAGCAGAAAAAAGGGACAACCAATCAGAAGAAGAGGCGGGGCTAATTAAGGCCAACGAAGGTCAAGGACTCCATAAAGAATCTGATGACACCACCCAGGACTCTCTATGTCAAACCATTCCAATGTTATAGCAGAAAATCGGGACAACCAATCAGAAGAAGGGGCGGGGCTAATTAAGGCCAACGAAGCTCAAGGACTCATTACAGAGTCCCATGACACCACCCACAACTTCCTATGTCAAACCATTCAAAAGTTATGGCAGAGAAAAGTATTCTAGGGGGCGCTGTTGAGCCGTTAGGCCACGCCCATTAATGCAAACCATGAAATATCAAATTTATCGCCAAGTCTGGCTTGCATGCAAAATTTGGTGACTTTTGGAGAACTATCAAATATGGACCAATCACATGAAGGGGGGGCGCGCCTTTTGGCGTCTAGCGTCGCCACGGTAACAGTTTTGAAAGAGAAAAGTAATGCGTGGTGTCGCAGGATGGAGACGCACATTTTGATGTATAACACACCTGGGTGCACATTACGGTTCGGGCTGAATTAACTGCCGAAGGAATGGCATAAATTTCGCCAAAATGACACAATTCGTTCAAAATGGCCGACATCCTGTTCGGTTTCGGCAATGGCTCCTAGAGACTTTTCTTTAAGTTGTGACATGATACAGATGTGTACCGATTTTCGTGCATGTACGTCAAACCGTATTGTGGGGCTTGAGGCACAAAGTTTTCCGGGGGGCGCTGTTGAGCCATTTTGCCACGCCCATTAATGCAAACCATGAAATATCAAATTTATCGCCAGGCCTGGCTTGCATGCCAAATTTGGTGCCTTTTGGGGAACTATCAAATATGGACCAATCAGATGAATGGGGGGTGCACTTGTTGGCGTCTAGCGTCGCCACGGTAACACTTTTGAAAGAGAAAAGTAATGCGTGTAGTCGCAGGCTGGAGACGCACATTTTGATGTATACCACACCTGGCTTCACGATACGGTTCGGGCTGAATTAACTCTCGAAGGAATGGCATATATTGCTCCAAAATTACGCAATTAATTAAGAATGTTCAAAATGGCCGACTTCCTGTTCGGTTTCGGCCATGGCGCCAAGAGACTTTTCTTTTAGTTGCGACATGATACAGGAGTGTACCAATTTTCGTTCATGTACGTCAAACCGTATTATGGGGCTTGAGGCGCAAAGTTTTTTCTGTCTGAACCAACCAGATGAAGGGTGGGCGCGCTTTTTGGCGTCTAGCGTCGCCACGGTAACGCTTTTGAAAGAGAAAAGTAATGCGTGTGGTCGCAGGAGGGAGACGCACATTTTGATTTATAATACACCTGGGTGCACGTTACGGTTCGGGCTGAATTAACTGCCGAAGGAATGGCATAAATTGCGCCAAAGTGACACGATTAATTCAAAATGGCCGACTTCCTGTTTGGTTTCGGGCATGACGGCAAGAGACTTTTCTTTAAGTTGTCCCATGATACAGGTGTGTACCGATTTTCGTGCATGTACGTCAAACCGTATCGTGGGGCTTGAGGCACAAAGTTTTCAAGGGGGCGCTGTTGAGCCATTTTGCCACGCCCATTAATGCAAACCATTAAATATCAAATTTTTCGCCAGGCCGGACTTGGGTGCAAAATTTGGTGACTTTTTGGACATGTTAAGGGGGGCAAAAAGGCCATCACTTTGTCAGAAGAAAAAAAAAAATAATAATTAAAGCTGCAAGCAGCGATGAACGGGCCCTCGCACTCACGGCCACCGCCCCCCATAAGCATATCAGAAATGACACCACCCACGACTTCCTATGTCAAACCATTCAAAAGATATAGCAGAAAAAAGGGACAACTAATCAGAAGAAGGGGCGGGGCTAATTCAGGCCAATGAAGGTCAAGGACTCCATACAGATTCTGATGACACCACCAACGACTCTCTATGTCAAACCATTCAAAAGTTATAGCAGAAAATCGGGACGACCAATCAGAAGAAGGGGCGGGGCTAATTTTCACCAATTATGGTCAAGGACTCAATACTGAGTCCCATGACACCACACACGACTCTTTATGTCAAACCTTTCAAAAGTTATGGCAGAGAAAAGTATTCTAGGGGGCGCTGTTGAGATGTTAGGCAACGCCCATTAATGCAAACCATGAAATATCAAATTTATCACCAGGCCTGGCTTGCATGCAAAATTTGGTGACTTTTGGAGAACTATCAAATATGGACCAATCAGATGAAGGGGACCAGCGCTTTTTCGCGTCTGGCGTCACCACGGTAACACTTTTGAAAGAGAAAAGTAATGTGCGTCGTCGCAGGACAGAGACGCACATTTTGATGTAAAAAAAACACAAAAATTGCTGACAACATTTTCGGCATTCAGCCAGGCTCGAACTCCCGACCTCTGGCACCAAAGACCAATATGCTCTGGCTGAGCTACGTCTCTGCCATTCCTTTCTCTTTGACTTACTGGCTTAGGAGAGACCAACATAGCAATAAAATATCTGGAACTTTTTTTCCTAATTTTTTAAATATTTGTAAGGTCTAAATATTAGTAAAACAAACTATTTTATGTATTACTCTTTCTGTAACCATTCAACCGTGGTTCTAACCGGGCTGAGCACGGGACTATTTCTGACGTCACCACATTACAACAGCTGATCGGTCGGGGGGCGGGGCCGTCATCACCCTACTCGCCACTGATTGGTCGGGGGGCGGGGCCGTCATCACCCTACTCGCCACTGATTGGTCGGGGGGCGGGGCCGGCAGAAGTTTGAATCAGGAAGCGGGAGTCAAACCATTAAAAAGTTATAGCAGAAAAAAGGGACAACCAATCAGAAGAAGGGGCGGGGCTAATTAAGGCCAACGAAGCTTAAGGACTCATTACAGAGTCCCATGACACCACCCACAACTTCCTATGTCAAACCATTCAAAAGTTATGGCAGATAAAAGTATTCTAGGGGGCGCTGTTGAGCCGTTAGGCCACGCCCATTAATGCAAACCATGAAATATCAAATTTATCGCCAAGTCTGGCTTGCATGCAAAATTTGGTGACTTTTGGAGAACTATCAAATATGGACCAATCACATGAAGGGGGGGCGCGCCTTTTGGCGTCTAGCGTCGCCACGGTAACACTTTTGAAAGAGAAAAGTAATGCGCGTAGTCGCAGGATGGAGACGCACATTTTGATGTATAACACACTTGGGGACAAGTTAAGGTTCGGGCTGAATTAACTGCCGAAGGAATGGCATAAATTTCGCCAAAATGACACGATTAATTCAAAATGGCCGACATCCTGTTCGGTTTCGGGCATGACCCCAAGAGACTTTTGTTTAAGTTGCGCCATGATACAGGTGTGTACCGATTTCCGTGCATGTACGTCTAACAGTATTGTGGGGCTTGAGGCACAAAGTTTTCAAGGGGGCGCTGTTGAGCCATTTTGCCACGCCCATTAATGCAAACCATTAAATACCACATTTTTCGCCAGGCCTGGCTTGGGTGCAAAATTTGGTGCCTTTTGGGGAACTATCAAATATGGACCAATCACATGAAGGGGGGGTGCGCTTGTTGGCGTCTAGCGTCGCCACGGTAACACTTTGGAAAGAGAAAAGTAATGCGTGTAGTCGCAGGATGGAGACGCACATTTTGATGTATAACACATATGGGTTCACGATACGGTTCGGGCTGAATTAACTCTCGAAGGAATGGCATATATTGCTCCAAAATTACGCGATTAATGCAGAATGTTCAAAATGGCCGACTTCCTGTTCGGTTTCAACCATGGCGCCAAGAGACTTTTCTTTTAGTTGCGACATGATACAGGTGTGTACCGATTTTCGTTCATGTACGTCAAAGCGTATTATGGGGCTTGAGGCGCAAAGTTTTTTCTGTCTGAACCAATCAGATGAAGGGTGGGCACGCTTTTTGGCGTCTAGCGTCGCCACGGTAACGCTTTCGAAAGAGAAAAGTAATGCGTGGGGTCGGAGGATGGAGACGCACATTTTGATGTATAACACACTTGGGGGAACGTTACGGTTCGGGCTGAATTAACTTTCGAAGGAATGGCATAAATTTCGCCAAAATGACACGACTAATTCAAAATGGCCGACATCCTGTTCGGTTTCGGGCATGGCCCCAAGAGACTTTTGTTTAAGTTGTCCCATGATACAGGTGTGTACCGATTTTCGTGCATGTACGTCAAACCGTATCGTGGGGCTTGAGGCACAAAGTTTTCAAGGGGGCGCTGTTGAGCCATTTTACCACGCCCATTAATGCAAACCATTAAATATCAAATTTTTCGCCAGGCCTGACTTGGGTGCAAAATTTGGTGACTTTTTGGGCATGTTAAGGGGGGCAAAAAGGCCATCACTTTGTCAGAAGAAAAATAATAATAATAATAATAATAATAATTAAAGCTGCAAGCAGCGATGAACGGGCCCTCGCACTCACGGCCACCGCCCCCCATAAGCATATCAGAAAAGACACCACCCACGACTTCCTATGTCAAACCATTCAAAAGTTATAGCAGAAAAAAGGGAGAACCAATCAGAAGAAGGGGCGGGGCTAATTCAGGCCAATGAAGGTCAAGGACTCCATACAGAATCTGATGACACCACCCACGACTCTCTATGTTAAACCATTCCAAAGTTATAGCAGAAAATCGGGACAACCAATCAGAAGAAGGGGCGGGGCTAATTAAGGCCAACGAAGCTTAAGAACTCAGTACAAAGTCCCATGACACCACCCACGACTTCCTATGTCAAACCATTCAAAAGTTATGACTGATAAAAGTATTCTAGGGGGCGCTGTTGAGCCATTAGGCCACGCCCATTAATGCAAACCATGAAATATCAAATTTATCGCCAGGCCTGGCTTGCATGCAAAATTTGGTGACTTTTGGAGAACTATCAAATATGGACCAATCACATGAAGGGGGGGCGCGCCTTTTGGCGTCTAACGTCGCCACGGTAACACTTTTGAAAGAGAAAAGTAATGCGTGGTGTCGCAGGATTTAGATGCACATTTTGATGTATAACACACCTGGGTGCACGTTGCGGTTCGGGCTGAATTAACTGCCGAATGAATGGCATAAATTTCGCCAAAATGACACAATTTATTCAAAATGGCCGACATCCTGTTCGGTTTCGGCCATGGCTCCAAGAGACTTTTCTTTAAGTTGTGCCATGATACAGGTGTGTAGCGATTTTCGTGCATGTACGTCAAACCGCATTGTGGGGCTTGAGGCACAAAGTTTTCCGGGGGGCGCTGTTGAGCCATTTTGCCACGGCCACTAATGCAAACCATGAAATATCAAATTTATCGCCAGGCCTGGCTTGCGTGCCAAATTTGGTGCCTTTTGGGGAACTATCAAATATGGACCAATCAGATGAAGGGGGGGTGCGCTTGTTGGCGTCTAGTTTCGCCACGGTAACACTTTCGAAAGAGAAAAGTAATGCGTGTAGTCGCAGGATGGAGACGCACATTTTGATGTATAACACACCTGGGTACACGTTACGGTTCGGGCTGAATTAACTCTCGAAGGAATGGCATATATTGCTCCAAAATTACGCAATTAATTCAGAATGTTCAAAATGGCCGACTTCCTGTTCGGTTTCGGCCATGGTGCCAAGAGACTTTTCTTTTAGTTGCGACATGATACAGGAGTGTACCAATTTTCGTTCATGTACGTCAAACCGTATTATGGGGCTTGAGGCGCAAAGTTTTTTCTGTCTGAACCAACCAGATGAAGGGTGGGCGCGCTTTTTGGCGTCTAGCGTCGCTACGGTAACGCTTTTCAAAGAGAAAAGTAATGCGTGTGGTCGCAGGAGGGAGACGCACATTTTGATGTATAACACACCTGGGTGCACGTTACGGTTCGGGCTGAATTAACTGCCGAAGGAATGGCATAAATTGCGCCAAAGTGACACGATTAATTCAAAATGGCCGACTTCCTGTTCGGTTTCGGGCATGACGCCAAGAGACTTTTCTTTAAGTTGTCCCATGATACAGGTGTGTACCGATTTTTGTGCATGTACGTAAAACCGTATCGTGGGGCTTGAGGCACAAAGTTTTCAAGGGGGCGCTGTTGAGCCATTTTACCACGCCCATTAATGCAAACCATTAACTATCAAATTTTTCGCCAGGCCTGCCTTGCATGCAAAATTTGGTGACTTTTTGGGCATGTTAAGGGGGGCAAAAAGGCCATCACTTTGTCAGAAGAAAAAAAAAAATAATAATAATAATAATAATTAAAGCTGCAAGCAGCGATGAACGGGCCCTCGCACTCACGGCCACCGCCCCCCATAAGTATCAGAAATGACACCACCCACGACTTCCTATGTCAAACCATTGAAAAGTTATAGCAGAAAAAAGGGACAACCAATCAGAAGAAGGGGCGGGGCTAATTCAGGCCAATGAAGGTCAAGAACTCCATACAGAGTCTGATGACACCACCCACGACTCTCCATGTCAAACCATTCAAAAGTTATAGCAGGAAATAGGGACAACCAATCAAAAGAAGGGGCGGGGCTAATTTTCACCAATTATGGTCAAGGACTCAATACCGAGTCCCATGACACCACCCATGACTCTTTATGTCAAACCATTCAAAAGTTATGGCAGAGAAAAGTTTTCCGGGGGGTGCTGTTGAGCCATTTTGCCACGCCCATTAATGCAAACCATGAAATATCAAATTTATCACCAGGCCTGGCTTGCATGCAAAATTTGGTGACTTTTGGAGAACTATCAAATATGGACCAATCAGATTAAGGGGGCATGCTTTTTGGCGTCTAGCATCGCCACGGTAACACTTTTGAAAGAGAAAAGTAATGCGCGTAGTCGCAAGATGGAGACGCACATTTTGAGGTATAAGTCACCTGGATGCACGTTACGGTTCGGGCCGTATTAATTGCCGAAGGAATGGCATTAATTGCGCCAAAATTACACAATTAATTCAAAATGGCCGACTTCCTGTTCAATTTCGGCCATGGCGCCAAGAGACTTTTCTTTAAGTTGCGACATGATACAGGTGTGTACCGATTTTCGTTCATATACGTCAAACCGTATTATGGGGCTTGAGGCTCAAAGTTTTTTCCCTCTGAACCAATCAGATGAAGGGTGGGCGCACTTTTTGGTGTCTAGCGTTGCCGCGGTAACGCTTTTAAATGAGAAAAGTAATGTGCGTCGTTGCAGGACAGGGACGCACATATTGATGTAGAAAAAAAAAATTGCTGACAAAAAAGTCTGGATAGTGCGGGAATCGAACTCTGATCTTTGACTCCAAAGACGGGAACACTCTGGCTGAGCTAAGACTCAGCTTCTCATTTCTATTTGACCTACTGAATTAGGAGAGACCAACATATCGATTTTTAGTATTGTAAGTCTGGAGCTGTTTTTTCTAATTTTTTTAAATATTTGTAAGTTATAAATATTAGTAAAACCCTACTATTTTAATTATTACTTTTTCTGTAACCATTCTGCCAAGGTTGTAACCGGGCTGAGCTGGGAATATTTCTGACGTCACCACATTACAGGGAGCTGATTGGTCGGGGGGCGGGGCCGTCATCACCCTACTCGCCACTGATTGGTCGGGGGGCGGGGCCGTCATCACCCTACTCGCCACCGATTGGTCGGGGGGCGGGGCCGTCATCACCCTACTCGCCACCGATTGGTCGGGGGGCGGGGCCGGCAGACGTTTGAATCAGGAAGCGGGAGTCAGCGCGAGAGCGACTGGCGGCTCGCGGCGATTTTATTATAAAAAAGGTACTACCAATCAGAAGAAGGGGCGGGGCTAATTCAGGCCAAAGAAGCTCAAGGACTCATTGCAGAGTCCCTTGACACCACCTACGACTTCCTATGTCAAACCATTCAAAGTTTATAGCAGAAAAAAGGGACAACCAATCAGAAGAAGGGGCGGGGCTAATTCAGGCCAATGAAGGTCAAGGACTCCATACAGAATCTGATGACACCACCCACGACACTCTATGTCAAACCATTCAAAAGTTATGGCAGAGAAAAGTATTCAAGGTGGCGCTGTTGAGCCGTTAGGCCACGCCCATTAATGCAAACCATGAAATATAAAATTTATCACCAGGCCTGGCTTGCATGCAAAATTTGGTGACTTTTGGAGAACTATCAAATATGGACCAATCACATGAAGGGGGGGCGCGCCTTTTGGCGTCTAGCATCGCCACAGTAACACTTTTGAAAGAGAAAAGTAATGCGCGTAGTCGCAAGATGGAGACGCACATTTTGAGGTATAAGTCACCTGGATGCACGTTACAGTTCGGGCCGTATTAATTGCCGAAGGAATGGCATTAATTGCGCCAAAATTACACAATTAATTCAAAATGGCCGACTTCCTGTTCAATTTCGGCCATGGCGCCAAGAGACTTTTCTTTAAGTTGCGACATGATACAGGTGTGTACCGATTTTCGTTCATGTACGTCAAACCGTATTATGGGGCTTGAGGCTCAAAGTTTTTTCCCTCTGAACCAATCAGATGAAGGGTGGGCGCACTTTTTGGTGTCTAGCGTTGCCGCGGTAACGCTTTTAAATGAGAAAAGTAATGTGCGTCGTTGCAGGACAGGGACGCACATATTGATGTAGAAAAAAAAAAAATTGCTGACAAAAAAGTCTGGATACTGCGGGAATCGAACTCTGATCTCTGACTCCAAAGACGGGAACACTCTGGCTGAGCTAAGACTCAGCTTCTCATTTCTATTTGACCTACTCACTTAGGAGAGACCAACATATCGATATTTAGTAATGTAAGTCTGGAGCTGTTTTTTCTAATTTTTTTAAATATTTGTAAGTTATAAATATTAGTAAAACCCTACTATTTTAATTATTACTTTTTCTGTAACCATTCTGCCAAGGTTGTAACCGGGCTGAGCTGGGAATATTTCTGACGTCACTACATTACAGGGAGCTGATTGGTCGGGGGGCGGGGCCGTCATCACCCTACTCGCCACTGATTGGTCGGGGGGCGGGGCCGTCATCACCCTACTCGCCACCGATTGGTCGGGGGGCGGGGCCGTCATCACCCTACTCGCCACCGATTGGTCGGGGGGCGGGGCCGGCAGACGTTTGAATCAGGAAGCGGGAGTCAGCGCGAGAGCGACTGGCGGCTCGTGGCGATTTTATTATAAAAAAGGGACAACCAATCAAAAGAAGGGGCGGGGCTAATTCAGGCCAAAGAAGCTCAAGGACTCATTGCAGAGTCCCTTGACACCACCTACGACTTCCTATGTCAAACCATTCAAAGTTTATAGCAGAAAAAAGGGACAACCAATCAGAAGAAGGGGCGGGGCTAATTAAGGCCAACGAAGCTTAAGGACTCATTACAGAGTCCCATGACACCACCCACGACTTCCTATGTCAAACCATTCAAAAGTTATGGCAGAGAAAAGTATTCTAGGGGGCGCTGTTGAGCCGTTAGGCCACGCCCATTAATGCAAACCATGAAATATCAAATTTATCGCCAAGTCTGTGTTGCATGTAAAATTTGGTGACTTTTGGAGAACTATCAAATATGGACCAATCAGATGAAGGGGGGTGCGCTTGTTGGCGTCTAGCGTCGCCACGGTAACACTTTCGAAAGAGAAAAGTAATGCGTGTAGTCGCAGGATGGAGACACATATTTTGATGTATAACACATCTGTGTTCACGTTACGGTTCGGGCTGAATTAATTCTCGAAGGAATGGCATAAATTTCGCCAAAATGACACAATTTATTCAAAATAGCCGACATCCTGTTCGGTTTCGGCCATGGCTCCAAGAGACTTTTCTTTAAGTTGTGCCATGATACAGGTGTGTACCGATGTTCGTGCATGTACGTCAAACCGTATTGTGGGGCTTGAGGCACAAAATTTTCCGGGGGGCGCTGTTGAGCCATTTTGCCACGCCCATTAATGCAAACAATGAAATATCAAATTTATCGCCAGGCATGACTTGCATGCCAAATTTGGTGCCTTTTGGGGAACTATCAAATATGGACCAATCAGATGAAGGGGGGGTGCGCTTGTTGGCGTCTAGCGTCGCCAGGGTAACACTTTCGAAAGAGAAAAGTAATGCGTGTAGTCGCAGGATGGAGACGCACATTTTGATGTATAACACATCTGGGTTCACGATACGGTTCGGGCTGAATTAACTCTCGAAGGAATGGCATATATTGCTCCAAAATTACGCAATTAATTCAGAATGTTCAAAATGGCCGACTTCCTGTTCGGTTTCGGCCATGGCGCCAAGAGACTTTTCTTTTAGTTGCGACATGATACAGGTGTGTACCGATTTTCGTTCATGTACGTCAAACCGTATTATGGGGCTTGAGGCACAAAGTTTTTTCTGTCGAACCAATCAGATGAAGGGTGGGCGCGCTTTTTGGCGTCTAGCGCCGCCACGGTAACGCTTTTGAAAGAGAAAAGTAATGCGTGTTGTCGCAGGATGGAGACGCACATTTTGATGTATAACACACTTGGGGGCACGTTACGGTTCGGGCTGAATTAACTTTCGAAGGAATGGCATAAATTTCGCCAAAATGACACGACTAATTCAAAATGGCCGACATCCTGTTCGGTTTCGGGCATGACCCCAAGAGACTTTTGTTTAAGTTGTCCCATGATACAGGTGTGTACCGATTTTCGTGCATGTACGTCAAACCGTATCGTGGGGCTTGAGGCACAAAGTTTTCAAGGGGGCGCTGTTGAGCCATTTTGCCACGCCCATTAATGCAAACCTTTAAATATCAAATTTTTCGCCAGGCCTGACTAGGGTGCAAAATTTGGTGACTTTTTGGGCATGTTAAGGGGGGCAAAAAGGCCTTCACTTTGTCAGGAAAATAATAATAATAATAATTAAAGCTGCAAGCAGCAATGAACGGGCCCTCGCACTCACGTCAACCGCCCCCCATAAGCATATCAGAAATGACACCACCCACGACTTCCTATGTCAAACCCTTCAAAAGTTATAGCAGAAAAAAGGGACGACCAGTCAGAAGAAGGGGCGGGGCTAATTCAGGGCAAAGAAGATCAAGGACTCATTACAGAGTCCCATGACACCACCCACGACTCTCTATGTCAAAACATTCAAAAGTTATAGCAGAAAATAGGGACAACCAATCAGAAAAAGGGACTGGGCTAATTGTCACCAATTATGGTCAAGGACTCAATGCCGAGTCCCATGACACCACCCACGACTCTCTATGTCAAACCTTTCAAAAGTTATGGCAGAAAAAAGTATTCTAGGGGGCGCTGTTGAGCCGTGAGGACACGCCCATTAATGCAAACCATGAAAAAAAAAATCAGATCACTCAAATGAACGACGATCATACAGTACAGCTGTATCTCATGGTCCAGAATGTATGATATTATATTAATCTATTATACCATATTATATTACATGTTGTTATTTCATATTAGCGTACCCAGTAATATAGCATATTGTATTATTGCATTGTATGTTGCTTCATTTCATATATTTTTGACTGTATTATATTGTAAAATTATATATCATAGCGATTGCATTATTATATAATTTCAATTTATAACACTAATATACAATTCCTCACACACACACTCCTTCCAAATGTTTCTTTTTTTTCTCCATTATGACAATTCTATGCTGTCATCCGTTATGTTTTTTGTTTTTAAGCTTGTTATGTCTGTTATTCAAATATATTAATACATTCATTAATATGCTATACTGTATTTTGTATTGTGTATATTGTGTGTGTGTGTGTGTGTGTGTGTGTGTGTGTGTGTGTGTGTGTGTGTGTGTGTGTGTATATATATATATATATATATATATATATATATATATATATATATATATATATATATATATGTGTGTGTGTGTGTGTGTGTGTATACCTGAAGTGTGACTACCTGCAGAACGTATTTTAGCATGAAAGCTTGCAAATTTAACGTACATCAAGCATCCTGTATCATAGCTACATGTCTGCCGTTTGTAACAAAGCAAACCGCGTGAAAATCGGTTGAAAATCAAGTGAGTTATAGTTATTTTACTTATGCAGACACCTCCTTCCACAATAGAAGTGAACGCTCTAGAGTTAAAGCGATACCGATCCAAGATGGCGGCCACGCCCGACGTTCTCAGGCAGTCAATGCGGCGCCTCGACCAAGATGGCGGCCGCGCTGAACATCAGCCCCTCCCCCCGCGGGAGCTGCGCGCGCAAACTCCACTCAAATTCAAAAGTTATGGCAGAAAATCGGGACAACCAATCAGAAGAAGGGGAAAGAGAAAAGTAATGTGCGTCGTCACAGGACAGAGACGAACATTTTGATGTAAAAAAAACACAAAAATTGCTGACAAAAATTTTGGCATATCAAGCCAGGCTTGAACTCTCGACCTCTGGCAGCAAAGACCGCAATAATCTGGCTGAGCTAAGTCTCAACTTTTCCTCTTCTTTGACCTACTGGCTTAGGACAGACCAACATAGCGATAAAATGTCTGGAACTTTTTTTTCCTAATTTTTTAAATATTTGTAAGTTATAAATATTAGTAAAACCCTACTATTTAAATTATTACTTTTTCTGTAACCATTCTGCCAAGGTTGTAACCGGGCTGAGCCGGGAATATTTCTGAAGTCACCACATTACAGGGAGCTGATTGGTCGGGGGGCGGGGCCGTCATCACCCTACTCGCCACTGATTGGTCGGGGGGCGGGGCCGTCATCACCCTACTCGCCACTGATTGGTCGGGGGGCGGGGCCGTCATCACCCTACTCGCCACTGATTGGTCGGGGGGCGGGGCCGTCATCACCCTACTCGCCACTGATTGGTCGGGGGGCGGGGCCGCCATCACCCTACTCGCCACTGATTGGTCAGGGGGCGGGGCCGGCAGACGTTTGAATCAGGAAGCGGGAGTCAGCGCGAGAGCGACTGGCGGCTCGCGGCAATTTTATTATAAAAAAAGGACAACCAATCAGAAGAAGGGGCGGGGCTAATTCAGGCCAATGAAGTTCAAGGACTCCATAAAGAATCTGATGACACCACCCACGACTCTCTATGTCAAACCATTCAAAAGCTATAGCAGAAAATCGGGACAACCAATCAGAAGAAGGGGCGGGGCTAATTAAGGCCAACGAAGCTTAAGGACTCATTACAGAGTCCCATGACACCACCCACGACTCTCTATGTGAAACCATTCAAAAGTTATGGCAGAGAAAAGTATTCTAGGGGGCGCTGTTGAGCCGTTAGGCCACGCCCATTAATGCAAACCATGAAATATCACATTTATCGCCAGGCCTGGCTTGCATGCAAATTTTGGTGACTTTTGGAGAACTATCAAATATGGACCGATCAGATGAAGGGTGGGTGCGCTTTTTCGCGTCTAGCGTCGCCACGGTAACACTTTTGAAAGAGAAAAGTAATGCGTGGTGTCGCACGATGGAGACGCACATTTTGGTGTATAACACACCTGGGTGCACGTTACGGTTCGGGCTGAATTAACTGCCGAAGGAATGGCATAAATTGTGCCAAAATTACACAATTAATTCAAAATGGCTGACTTCCTGTTCGGTTTCGGCCATGGCTCCAAGAGACTTTTCTTTAAGTTGCGACATGATACAGGTGTGTACCGATTTTCGTGCATGTACGTCAAACCGTATTGTGGGGCTTGAGGCACAAAGTTTTCCGGGGGGCGCTGTTGAGCCATTTTGCCACGCCCATTAATGCAAACCATGAAATATCAAATTTATCGCCAGGCCTGGCTTGCATGCCAAATTTGGTGCCTTTTGGGGAACTATCAAATATGGACCAATCAGATGAAGGGGGGGTCCGCTTGTTGGCGTCTAGCGTCGCCACGGTAACACTTTGGAAAGAGAAAAGTAATGCGTGTAGTCGCAGGATGGAGACGCACATTTTGATGTATAACACATCTGGGTTCACGATACGGTTCGGGCTGAATTAACTCTCGAAGGAATGGCATATATTGCTCCAAAATTACGCGATTAATGCAGAATGTTCAAAATGGCCGACTTCCTGTTCGGTTTCGGCCATGGCGCCAAGAGACTTTTCTTTTAGTTGCGACATGATACAGGTGTGTACCGATTTTCGTTCATGTACGTCAAAGCGTATTATGGGGCTTGAGGCGCAAAGTTTTTTCTGTCTGAACCAATCAGATGAAGGGTGGGCACGCTTTTTGGCGTCTAGCGTCGCCACGGTAACGCTTTCGAAAGAGAAAAGTAATGCGTGGGGTCGGATGATGGAGACGCACATTTTGATGTATAACACACTTGGGGGAACGTTACGGTTCGGGCTGAATTAACTTTCGAAGGAATGGCATAAATTTCGCCAAAATGACACGACTAATTCAAAATGGCCGACATCCTGTTCGGTTTCGGGCATGACCCCAAGAGACTTTTGTTTAAGTTGTCCCATGATACAGGTGTGTACCGATTTTCGTCCATGTACGTCTAACAGTATCGTGGGGCTTGAGGCACAAAGTTTTCAAGGGGGCGCTGTTGAGCCATTTTGCCACGCCCATTAATGCAAACCTTTAAATATCAAATTTTTCGCCAGGCCTGACTAGGGTGCAAAATTTGGTGACTTTTTGGGCATGTTAAGGGGGGCAAAAAGGCCTTCACTTTGTCAGGAAAATAATAATAATAATAATAATAATAATAATAAAAATTCCTGCAAATACAATAGGGCCTTCGCACTGAAGGTGCTCGGGCCCTAATAAAAATTCCTGCAAATACAATAGGGCCTTCGCACTGCAAGTGCTCGGGCCCTAATAATAATAATAAAAATTCCTGCAAATACAATAGGGCCTTCGCACTGCAAGTGCTCGGGCCCTAATGATAATAATAACCATCTTTGTATAATATAATATTGATAAATTATTAAGTTTTGTTGTCCTGCCAATGGAGGCTCAAATCCTCCATGGCAGGACCCTTCCACACCGCATTCTCACCGACACAGACACACAATCACGCACCGTTTTCCCCTCCCCGGGGGGGTCCAGCACCACCAGAAGGCACCCCAGGCTACATGGCGAGCCCCACCAGGCCCGGGTATCCCGACCCACCTATCCCAGGCCGGCGAGGGAACACGGGTGATGTGGGACCCCCTCCCGCCCCTGGTGTTGAGTGCCTGTGATTAATGCCATAAAAACAGGGAGGGGGAGGGCCAAGTATCGATTTGACACCGACCCCCCCCCTCCCAAACTACGTGTCCTTGTCAAATGTATTTATTAAGTGTTAAATGTGCAGTGTCTACTTTGCTGTTAAAACCGTGAGGCGGGGAGTGCCGGGCCACGCGGGACAATGCCCCCCACGACCCGGACCCCCCGCCCCTTTGCCTATGTGCGTATGAATCGTGTAGGGGGGGAAGGAGGCTGGAGTGGAGGCCGAAGCCAGGAGGCAGGACCAGCAAAGCCGGCCCTGGTAAGACACCCACGTTCCCCCACCGGCCATCCAGTAGACGGGGGCCGGCCCTCCGAGCCGGGCCAGGACCCCACCGTACCTCCACGGGCGCCCCCGGCGCCACCGGAGCCCCCAGACGGAGGGGGAAACGGTCCAACATCCCCCCATTTATACTGACAACATAAGACATAGACACCTGGGAATGGTGCCACCCTGCCGCCGCGCCCGCCCGTGCACCCCCCGGTCAGGGGAGGGCCGATCCCCGGACCCGGCCCCACCCCCCCTCCGGGGCCACCCCGGCGGACACCCCAAGGGTCACGGAGTCCCCACATCCGCAGGGGCACTCGGCCCCCGCCCAGCGACGGAGGACCAAGACAGCCACCCCCCACCCAGGCAGGGCCGGGCCCTCCGAGCGGGACCCCCACGCCCACGGCCCAGCCCCTCCCGGGAAAACCGGAGATGCCCAAGCCACCGCCCCCCGCCCGAGCCCCCCCCAGCCACCCCCCCCACCGCCATGAGGTAACCCCCCCCATAGGCCCCCAAGGCCCCCACCGGCCAGGGACAGGGCCCCACGGCCCCCCCCACGGCCCCCCAGGGGCCACCAGAGGCCCGCGCCCCAGACCCCCCAAGCCGACCCCCAACCCCAAGGGCTACGAGATCACCACCCCGAGTCATTGGTTCTCTTATTGGCTGAGGTGACAGTCACTCACACACGAGCAAAAGGTTTTTGAGACAGTGGTCTCACGTGATTTGATTTCCTTTGCAGACGGGGCAAAACTTTGTTTCAGAGATGCTACCAGAGTCCTGCCCAATCCTTTAGATTTCTAACAAATAGACTATATTTGTTAAAACTCAAGGATATATAAAAAAAAACTATTCGGCATTATTTAAACTCTCTTGCCTCTCTTGGCAGGACATCAAAACTTAATAATTTATGAATATTATATTATACAAATATGGTTATTATTATTATTATTATTATTATTATTATTATTATTATTATTATTATGTATAGTATATTATATTATTATTAGTATAGGTATCGGATAGGTGAATGGATGAATGAATGGGATGCCTGGGTCTGGGGCCCTCCGTTGTCGGGCCTGCACGGGTGTCGCCTTGTTGGGGGGTTCCCTCTCTCCGGGCCCGTCTCCGGTCCCCCCCGCTGCCTCTGCGGCGGGGCGCCCCTCTGGTCTTGGAGGGCCACTTTCGTGGGGGACGGGTGCGCCTGCCCGCGTCGGCGGCCGGGGCGGCTCTGTCTCTCCGGGCAGGCTGGCCCCCTGCCGGGTGGGGGTCGTTGGCCTGAAGGGTGAGGGCCTCCTGGCCGCGTGTCCGGCCCGGACCGGGTGGCCGGGGATTGCCTGGGTCGCGGTCCGCCGCCGCGGGGTCCCTGGCTGCTTCTTCCCGCGCCGTGGGGGGGGGGCCTCGCAGGCGGTGGGTTGCCTCCCTCCTACTTCTCCCCTCTGTGGGGTTGCCTAAAAATATACTTTCATAAAAAAATATTGTTTATCTCCCCACTTACATATAATTGAAACATTTGTTAAAATTCAAGCATGTTTCATCACAGTAAACAACATATTTGCAAAGTTTGAAGTTAATTAAACAAGGCATGACAAAGTTAGGATTATTTGGATATGAGTTCATATTTTGAAAAAAAACGAGTGACAGATTTCTCCAGACACCATGTGTAACAGTGTATGTTTTTTGTAAACATGTAAGTTGATCAATAGATGTTATCAAGTAGCGTTTTGTAGTCTATCCTCCTTTTTTTTTGCTAACAGTGTAGCAAAAAAAATTGTAATTACCTTTTTGTTACTTACTGGAATTTGATTTAAAAGGAAGTGATAGTCTCATAATGATCGCTCACTACTGAATCAAATCGGATCAAAATTGTATTGTGACAGACTTTGTTTTATCTGGAAACATCCAATTGTTATCTATTTAACTGATGTCATTTTGTATCCTGATGAAACTTGTGATTTACACCCCTATTCTGTAAGTGATTGATGTAAATGTGAGTAATGGAGTGGTGAACAGTAAGGAGAGAGACAGAAAAAGAAAAGCGCATCGTAAAATAAATGCTCATGTATATATTTGTCACTTTTGACAGTATGTCTTCATTAAGGCCTGAAAAGCTGAGCAGATCCAGGCTGAACTGCCAGCTTCACTGACCCCACCCTTTGCACACACTTACTTAAGCAACGTGACGGCGTGAAGGATTGTCATAGTGAGACTGACTGGTGCACATATGGTGTCATTATGGGGAGCACTGTTGCCAGTGCTACCCATAATGACAGCAATTTTTATTTTATTTGTATTTTTTTATATATACATGTTCGAAATAAAAATTCATTTATTTATAAATTCATTCATTCATTCATTCATTCATTCATTCATTCATTCAATGATGGCTGTAAACACTTCACATGCAAAAACACACGTGCACACAGAGAGATACAATTTATTTTATGAACATACATTAATTTGCAATTATGAAGACACAAAATATACAATAATTAACACATTTATAAATATGACACAATCTGCAGTTATGTTCGGCAGAAAAAACAAAAATGAAGCCTACATAAAACATTAATAAAGCAGAATCATTTTAACGATATTTGTCACTGCACATTCACAAACATACATACTCTCTCTCCAGCCCCACTGTGGCAGGGAGCTGATAGCAAAGAAATCCAGATGATGGCTGGTGTGGCAGTGGCTGGCTGGGTAGCTGTTTAATTAATCTCAAGACAGACAGTGGCATCAGAGAGAGGAAGAGCCTGTGTGAAGGAAGCAGAGGAGTGAGAGCAAGTGAATCAGGAAAATAAAGACAGAAATAAACACTATGACAGCCACAAAAGGCTGTGTCTTTCTCTCTGTCAGCCCTCAAGACACATCAGAACATGCACTGCAGGAGTCTCCAAAACTCAGTAAAGCCATGAATCTTATGGCGTTTTTACTCTTAGTCTTACTCAGCCCGACTTGTCTCGCCTCACGTCGGTTAGGCGCTTTTCCACTAGGGGTGGAGGCGTGCCGAGTAGATACTTCTTCTGTAACTACTCTGCCGAGGTTCTAAGCGGGCTGAGTCGGGCTGTATCTGACATCATCACACTACAGGCCACCGATTGGTCAGGGGGTCAGACGTCTGAGTCAGGATGTGGACATCAGCGAAAGAGCGACTCTGACGGCGGCTTCTTGTTAATTTTATTCAACAGGCAATGGGAGTTCAAAGTCTGTTTCGTGATCTACCAGGAGCTCTGCTCACTTCTGCTCGCGGGTACCAACGGACTTTCAGCAGCGCAGAGACAAACAAAACAAAATTAAAAAGCGTTGCTGCTTGAAGCTTCTCTGACTCTCATTTTTTAACTCCAAGTTCAGGGAGCTGACCTTGGAGCCGAACTCGAAGACCGGGCACACCAGCCAGACGGGTCAGACGGGCGTTCTTGGGACTGGGCAGACGGGCGTTCTGGGGACAGGTCAGAGGGTGGCTTCGGGGCAGACAGGATCCGCGGCGCCGGCTAAGGTGCGTCCAGGACCACCTCGGGAACACGGGGAAGTGTGTCCAGTACCCCCCCCCCCTCAACGAACACCACCCGGCGTTCTACCCGGCCTGTCCGGGAAACTGTTTAAGCGGGGTAACCAACAATGACACGGGTGGGAGGCGGGGCGACAGCCGGAGGGCTGAGCTCGCTTGAGCCTACGGGTCTCAGCAGGGAAACATGGGGAGGTGTGTCCGGAACCACCACGGGAACAGAATGAGCTGCGTCCAGGACCAGCAACGGAACGGGAACTGACGCGTCTGGAACCACCTCGGGAACAGGATGAGGTGCGTCCAGCACCACCACAGCAACGGGAACTGGCGCGTCTGGGTGAGCATGGCTGTTGGCTATCTGCATCTGCCTCTCTAGGGCAGCTGGCAACGAGCTCAGTGTCGGCTGGGTTCATCATGGCTACTCCATGCTGTTATGGATTTCTTTTCTTGAACCCAAGCGCACAACACCAGACAGGGTTACACTTAGCCAAAAAAACACGGCGTAGTTTAATTGTTAACCCAAAATCTCCCACAGGGAATCCACAGAGAGATGTACAACAAAAAACTCCTTACTCAAAAGGAACACAAACCTTCTTCACAGGGAACTAGAAAATCACTGGGAAAAAGCAACCAGCAAACAACTAACCAAACAAACCAACAAAGCTAACAAACGGACTAGCCCCGAACTACTGGCAGCCCCGCTCTTTAAACTCTCCTTTCGATAAGCTGACGAGCTGTCCGCCGCCGCGCACCAGCTCGTCCTTGTCGCCACGTACGCAGCTCCCCTGGCCACATGCCGTGCCGACTCCGCAGTCCCAGCGCGACCAAGCCGCGGAGAAAAGCCCAGCCGGCCGAGCCCTAACATCTTCGTTTTGATCACACAATCAAATATGTCACAGCAGCTTCGCTCCAACCCTGCCTACTTCTGCTCCAGGTGTGAATTAGTATGGAAAAGAAACTTTGCCCAGTTGAGTCGAGCCGAGCCGAGCTTGGTTGAGTTAGATGGGCTGAAGTTCGAAGGGGGACTGAATGGCTGTAAATGGACATGTCTTGTAGTCTTTAATCTGTGATGTGAGTTAATATCACATGTAATATACCTTTAATAAATTGTATATCTCAAAGATTTCACTGCTATCTAAAACAGAAATATATGGACGAAGATCTCTGTCCAAGTAACACTTATTCTTTGTACTTAACAATTATTAGAAGTGATCAATCACTACTCTGGCTGGGACAGCCTCCAGCCCCTTGTGACTGTGAAGTGAATGAAGTATTGGAATAAAAATGGATCATTATACACTCACCGGTCACGTTATATACGTATGTAGGAGTATGTCTGATTAAGTGGTAAGTGTATGTATATATTTACGTTCAATATTTTGTTAGGTATACCAGGAGTACCTGATATAGTGGATGATGAGTGTACGCATACATTTCTATAACTTTTTCTGCATTCCCTACTGCAAAGTAACCCACATCTTTGCTAAGTAACAAATTTGTTTTATCACAACTAGAGGGAAAAAGCATATTGACAACATGATCCTCTGCTGGCTGTGACATGTTAGTTTAGAATTGGTATAGCACAGACAAGGGTTTGTAGTAGCAACCGAGTTTACTGTGAGTTGACGCTATACTGTTGCATGTTTGAAATGTTAGAGTAATTGACATCGGCTATTGATCAGGTATCTAAAGCTGATTTAAATAGAAATGCAGCCAATGACCAAAGTTTTGTCATCTTCACAGTCACAGCTTACAGTAAGTTGTTTGAGAATGCATTTCCTATCTTTGACATTAGACATCACTGGTCAATTTTTCATAATCTAGTATCACCTTTCAACCAGTTTGAGCAGAGGCTGTAAACGCAAAGGAATGTGTTGCATTGGCAGCATCAAACTCCCAAGTTTTTTTTTTTAAAACAAGTAAGCTTTTAGGGTAAACTAGTTAAATTATGTATTTTGTTAGTTAACTAGTGACTAGCTCCAAAATATCTGATATTAACTAGATAACAGGGTTCTGCTCCCTAGTAAATTGTCCAATTGCTGTACTATTTTACTTACTAGTTCACTGGTGAAATAGTTAATTGAAAATTTCACAAGTTAAAAGGTTAAAGCTCCTCTTTTCATTAGTAGTAGTTAAATGTTGCAAAAAAAGCTTGATTAGAGACGACGGGCCTCATGTACAAAGAGTGCATGGATTTAATTGTGAGTTCTGCGTCGAACTCTTGCGTACGCAAAAAGAAATTCAGATGTTCAAAACTATGCATACACCCAAATCCATGCACGTTTCATTAAACATCACAATCAACGTGGAATCGAGCGCAACATTCCGCCTCATTTCCTCCCTCAAGTAGATCAATATGAATAAGATAAATAAATACATTTCCATTAAAAACCACTCATCCTAACAAGAAACTTGCAAAAGCGAGTGAAACAAATAAAAAAAAAAAACCTTGGCCGTTAGCTGGATACACACCTGTCAGAAGTTGAGGTCTGGAAAAGTAATTTATTTGGTGGCATTTCCTCCGTTTTAAGCTGTAAAAGACAGAATAGCATGATGTAGTTCAATTCAATTCAATTTTATTTATATAGCGTCTATTACAACAAAAGTTGTCTCTAGGATCTTTCTAGAGACCCAGAACATAAACCCCCGAGCAATTATTATATAAACATAACATACACAATGGCAGGTAAAAACTCCCCTAGTGGGAGAAAAACTTTAGGCCAAACAGTGGCACGGAAAAACTCCGCTTTAGGAGGGAAGAAACCTGGAGCAGGACCTGGATCATAAGGGGGGACCCTCCTGCCAGAGGCCAGTTGGGCAGAGCAGGAAAAGAGAAAACAGACAGAGAGAATGAAGAACAGAGAAAGGAGAGACACAGACACAGTGGCTAACTGCAATACAGCTAAATCCCAGTATCATTCATGATTTTTTTTTCTTTTTTTTTGCATTGTTATTCAATTAACGGTTTGCATTTGTTTGTTTGTTTGTTTTGTTTTGTTTTTTAAAAATTGTTTTAACCAATATGCAAGGATTTGCTGTTTGCAATCAGAGAGAGAAGCAGGGGCGGACGTAGCCCTTTTGGGGCCCAATGGTCAATGGTCATAACTCAGCCATACATAACTCAGCCATACATTGTTTCATATGGCCCGTTAATTTTGTCCGTTGGTGTCAATCACTTGTGATGCAGTGAAGTCCAGAATATGAGGAAATGTGATGTCACCAATAAATTCATGACCACATGTGAAGGACACGACAGTCCCCACATCACCAGATAAGTTACACACGAGTGGAACTGCAACAATCTCACAATCAACCACATAATCTGAACATACAACTAAAGGCAGGAGCTCAACGATGGAACCTGCCAATCACAATGGCAGCCTTGGGTCCGTTAGACGGTAGAAAATAAAGCAATGGAATTGATTTTGTCGCTGACGCTCGCATCGCATGCATGACAAGGTGTAAAGGCTGATTTATGGTTCCGCGTTACACCAACGCAGAGCCTACGGCGTAGGGTACGGCGTAGGCTACGTCATAACCTACGGCGTACGGTCTGTGTCAATTTAACACAGAACCATAATTCAGGCTTAAGTCCGCCGGCCGGAGCTTCCGCCATTTTTTCATAGCGGTGTATCGCGTCATTCAGGCAGCCAATCAGCACAGTGCCTCATTATCATAGCCTCCCTGCCCACTCATAATCCTGCATAGATAATGAGGTTAGAAACGGTAAAGATAAAGACATGGCCCAGAGGCTGAATTTCTAATTTATATAGAAAAAACAATCAAAAGCTTGTTTTTAAGACATTCAATGTCTGTTTAAAATGCCATAATAGGTCCCCTTTAAGATACATGTCACTAACAGTTACAACAACAACCTAAAAGCATTAAAAATACATATATTGTCTAAGACACGGCTCCAGTGTACCCACCTTCCGCTAAGACGTCTCATTCTTTGCGGAGGATAGTGCAGTGCACAAAAAAGGAACACTTGCTTGCAGTCACCCTATTAACCCACCAGGTGGCTCCAAAACAATATACACTAAGACCAACACATCAATTTTGCAGAAACTCAATACATTTCTAACCCTGTTACACGTGTGTGTTTGTGTATTTTGTGTAAAGTGTTGTGTGTTATAACCTCCGCTACACATTCATGAAGCACTTGAAGACGAACCTCAGACCTTACTTTACAACAAAAAATAATATTTCCTGATTGGCTGGCAGGTTGGTAAATCCAGAGAGCTGCTCTCAGTTTAGAGCTCATCTTGACTCGTTTGTAAGATGGGCTGTTGGAATTACTGTGCAGTGAAGTTAATTTCTCAGCGTGAGAAATGCCATGTGTGGCGTGAGAACGTGTGAACTTATGAAATGCGTGAGGGCCTGATCAATGCTGCTTTAATTTAACATTGTAACTCGGGCGTACTGTACATATACATTAATTAAATATTACAATTATTTTCAATACATGCAAAGTTTGAGTCAAATCTAAGCTTCCTAGATGAAGTTGTATAGTTTTTTTGTCTCTTTGTTTCTTTGTTTTTTTTTTGTGTGTGCAGGCTTGGTGGTGAAATGCCGCCATTTTTACGTGCTCATAATCTAAAGAGCTCTCTAAAACAGTATTCAAGAGTTGTGGTTACTTCTATGTTACTTCTATGATTCTTCTGACTTCACCCAGGTGCCTTTTGGGGTTCTTAGTCATGACTGAGGACACGCCACCAGAGATTAACAGCAATGCAATCATCCTGAATGCCTAGCCGTAAAACTCTCTGGAGCCAAACCCATCATCATTGTTACCATTTACAGACCACCAAAACCCTCTGCCGTTTTCCTCAATGAATTTTCATCTCTGATAACATCTGTATGCACAATGTCACCCACTGTTATCCTCCACAGGGACTTCAATATTCATATTGATGACCCATCCAGTACCTTTGCAAACGACTTTGCATCACTCCTGAACTGCCTTGGTATCATAGTTGAGCTTATAGGCTGTTGCGTGCTTGCTGATTGGGTAACGTACTGCGTCACACATCGCGTCACTTCCTGGTGTTGCGGTCTGTTGCTGCTGCACGGCGTGCAGGCTCAGATCTCTCCCGACTTTTTTGTCTAAAACTTAGATTGTTTTCTGGTAAAATAGCACTATATCTGGTATATCTTTAGTTAATTTGCAGGGCTGGAGGCGAGGCTCAGTCAGTTCAATTCAATTCAATTCAATTCAATTTTATTTATATAGCGTCTAATACAACAGAGTTGTCTCTAGATGCTTTACAGAGACCCATACCCAGAACATGACCCCCGAGCAGTTATTACATAAACAATGGCAGGTAAAAACTCCCCTAGTGGGAGAAAAACCTTAAGCCAAACAGTGGCAAGGAAAAACTCCCCTTTAGGAGGGAAGAAACCTTGAGCAGGACCAGGCTCATCAGGGGGGACCCTCCTGCCGAGGGCCAGACTGGTGGGTCAGGGACGGCAACAGCACAGCAGGCAGGTGGAAGCAGCAACGGGATGACCGGGGGTGGGGACCGCAGGCCAGCACACAGCTCCCGAAGCTCCGGCCCAATCAGCAAGTCCCAGGTTGGGGTGCAGGGTCAGGAAAAGACTTGTGCTCCGTAATGCAAGCTACAAGCCACCCACGGCCACCTGCAGGACAAAAGAGAGAAAAGGGAGGAGAAGGGGGGGCCAGCAACGGGATGACCAGGGGTGGGGACCGCAGGCCAGCACGCAGCTCCCGAAGCTCCGGCCCAATCATCAAGTCCCAGGTTGGGGTGCAGGGTCGGGGAAAGGTTGAGAAGGGGCAGGGCCAGGGAGAGGAGTCTTGAGGGACGAACATTCTCCCCCGCCCAAAAGGGGCCGTTACCCTGCCCCCCTCACTCCCACACTGCAGGTTCCGGTGTCCGGCAAAGGATGCTGCAACATGGACAAAAGAGAGAAAAGGGAGGAGAAGGGGGGGCCAGCACAAGAAACCACAGGAGCGACTCTGACACACTAAAGTTTACACTACCTAGAGATTTACCAACACCAGCTAGAGGTTTACTAAACACTAACTATAGGCTTTACTAAACAGAAATGTTTTAAGTTTAGTTTTAAAGGTGGAGGTGGTGTCAGCCCCCTTAACCCAGATTGGAAGTTGGTTCCATAGTAGTGGCGCCTGATAGCAGAACGCCCGCCCTCCAAATCTACATTTAGATACTCTAGGAACTACGAGTAAACCTGCACTCTGAGAACGGAGAGCTCTGACAGGAACATAAGGCACTATCAGGTCTTGCAAATAATGCGGAGCTGAGCCGTTTTGGGCTTTATACGCAAGTAATAAAATTTTAAATTGGATTCTGAATTTTACGGGTAACCAATGGAGCGACGCTAACACTGGAGAGACGTGGTCTCTCCTGCTAATTAGTTAGCTAGTTAGAGGTCCGGTTCTGCCAATTTGACCATAGTCCGATAGCCTCCTCAGCTAACCAGGCTAAGCTAGCGGCAGACCGGCCTGTAGCAGCTGAGGGTAGCCGCCTCCCTGCGGCTCCCGAGCAGCCGGCCAGTCAGGGCCGGTGGGTGACGGTTCGGAGGAAGCATAGTCCTAAAGGGCTCACGGAACACCACCACCCGCTTCATGTGTCTAACCGATTTTCCCCACTCAGCGACACACCCGTTGAGAAACCGACCCTGGTGATTGGCGACTCCATAGTCCGGCATGTGAAGCCGACTCCAGCGACCATAGTTAGGTTTATCCCGGGGGCCAGAGCGGGCGACATAGAAGCAAATTTGAAGCTACTGGCAAAGGGTAATCGTAAATATGGTAAAGTTATCATCCATGTCGGAGCTAATGACTCTCGTCTTCGCCAGTCGGAAGTGACCAAAATGAATATTGTCTCGGTGTGTAACTACGCCAAAACCATGTCGGACTCCGTAGGTTTCTCTGGTCCCCTCCCCAATCTGACCAGCGGTGACATGTTTAGTCGCATGCTCTCGCTCCGTCGCTGGTTGTATCGGTGGTGTACAGAAAACGACGTGGCCTTTATTGACAATTGGGAAACGTTCTGGGCCAGGATGCAGAGCTGCAGTTTAACACACTTCTCTGCTGCTTCTCGAGGACCAACGCCTGCCAACAAAACTGTAGGATTGCTGTGGCAGGGTGGAGGAGCTGCAGCCACTCAGGCTGATTAGGGCACAGGTGGGCCCAATCAGCCTCTCCACCCTGCCAGCCTTCATAAGGCAGAGTTGGACAGCAGCAAAGGGGCCGATGGAGCTGCTGCAGAGAAGCTGTGTGAAGGTGCTTCTGCACGTGTGGTGGTGTCGTGTGTGAATAAACAGGGTTCTGCACGAAACTCCGTGTCTCTCCATCCTTCGGGCGGGCCCCCGTAGCATCCACCCTGCTACATCTGGCTCCCAACGTGGGGCCCGAAGAATGGACGAGAGAGGCACGGAGCGGGCCCTGGACACGCTCGCCGGGGCCATGGCGGGCATGGCGGCCGCCTTCCGGGACCAGGGCGAGCGGCAGCTGGCCGCCATAGCAGCCCTGGTGGCCGCGGGGCGACCCACCCCTGCACCCCGTCTGAGGTTCGCCGCAGCAACACGGGAGGAGCTGGCGGCGCCGCAGCTGAGAGGCCGGGAGGCAGAAGCTGCGGGCCGCCAAGCGACGGCTCCCGAGGCGGGGGGACCCGCGGAGCGACCCATCCCTGCACCCCGTCTGAGGTTCGCCGCGGCAGCGCTGGCGGCGCTGCAGCCGACCGGCCATGAGGCAGTCGCTGTGGGCCGCCAGGCGACGGCTCCTGGGACGGAGTCGGAGACGGAGGGGGAGTTGGCTGGGGAGGCGACGGCGGGTCCCGCGGAGACGGGGCCGGAACTGCGGCCAGAGCAGAGTGTGGGGGAAGAGGCGGTCCTGGAGGCGGACCAGCAGCCCGCGGAGGGCCGCGTCATGGAGGAGGGGGTGGTCCTGGACGCACCACGGCCACGGCCGCGGATGCCGTCTGGCCCGAGGCCACCATGGGCCCGGCCCCGAGAGCGTCTTCCACGGCGGGCGGGCCGACGCCGGGGGCGACCCCCGCGACCGTTCCGCTGGTCAGGCCGACGCCGGGGTCGACCCCCCGACCAGGAAGGCCCGGAGGGTTCCGGGCTTCCTCTCCCGCTCCGAGGGGGACGGGGGGGGGAGTAGGCTCGGCCGGACAGACCCCGGCACGAGTTTGGCGTTGGGGGTGTGTGGCAGGGTGGAGGAGCTGCAGCCACTCAGGCTGATTAGGGCACAGGTGGGCCCAATCAGCCTCTCCACCCTGCCAGCCTTCATAAGGCAGAGTTGGACAGCAGCAAAGGGGCCGATGGAGCTGCTGCAGAGAAGCTGTGTGAAGGTGCTTCTGCACGTGTGGTGGTGTCGTGTGTGAATAAACAGGGTTCTGCACGAAACTCCGTGTCTCTCCATCCTTCGGGCGGGCCCCCGTAGCATCCACCCTGCTACAATTGCATTATGTATTTGGCGACTCTAAAATTATAGGATTACATGATGTAATTGGTAACTAGGTGCCTAGCAAAATAGAAGTGGTTGCAGCTCCCCGCCTTCCAAAGTTCACCAGGTGCGGCGTTATAGAGGCGTTAACCAAAATAATCTTGTAAAAATTAAAACCAATGCACATTTGGTACCAATAAGAGACCGAAAAATTAGATGCGGACTACTAAATATACGATCGTTAAGCTCCAAGTCTCTGTTAGTAAATTATATAATTACAGAGAGTAGGAGTAATGTTTTCTGCTTAACAGAAACATGGTTACAGGAGAGTATGTTAGTTTGAATGAATCGACTCCGCCCAGCTATTTTAATCATCACATTCCTAGAAATACAGGCCGAGGCGGAGGAGTCGCAGCAATTTATAACTCCAGTCTCCAAACAAAAATTTAACCTAAGTCCAATTATAATACATTTGAAAGCCTCACGCTTAGTCTGAAATTTCCGAGCTGGAAATCAGATAAGCCAGTTGTGTTAGTGGTAATGTACCGGCCCCCTGCTGGCGCTTATCTAGAGTTTTTGTCTGAATTTTCAGATTTCCTTTCTGGATTATTGATCAGTACAGATACATTAATCATAGTGGGTGATTTTAATATTCATATGGATGTTGAAAGCGATAATAATCTTAAATTAGCTTTCAATTCTCTTCTAGAATCAATGGGTATCTCACAAAAAGTGGACGGGCCGACGCTATGTTTTGATAATACTCTCGATCTCGTTCTCACCTACGGTGTTGAAACTGATGATCTGTTGGTGTCACCTGTAAACTCCCTTTTATCCGCCCATTATTTAATAACGTTTGAATTTAATGTTGTCGATGTTGAAGTGCAGGACAGGAAGTATTATTTTAGCAGATGTTTGTCTTCTGAAGCTATTGCTAAATTTAAGGAAGCCATTGCTCATCTTGCGACAGTGGAAAATAGTGAAGCCTCTACTGAAGCAATTGAGGCCAGTGACCTGGGTTCTACCTCTGATGTTGATGTTGATTTTCTTGTTAGTAACACTGCTGATCTGTTGCACTCAGCTTTAGATGAAGTTGCTCCTTTGAAAAGGAGGGTTTCTAGCCACAGGAGCTTAACTACCTGGTATAATTCAGATATTCGCATGTTGAAACAAAACGTGCGTAAAATGGAAAGGAAGTGGCACTCTTGTAAGTCTGTAGACTCCTATCGTGAATGGAAAGATATTCTAATAGTACCAGTATATAAAAAAGCCATTTGCGAAGCCAGAACAGCTTATTATTCAACGTTGATAGAGGATAACAAAAGTAACCCACGTTTTCTGTTCAGCACTGTAGCCAAGCTGACAAAGAGTCACAACTCTGTTGAGCCGTGCATTCCTGCAGCTCTCAGTAGTGAAGACTTTATGAGCTTCTTTAACAGTAAAATCACGAGAATTAGAGAAGAAATCAACCAGCCGGTTGTGGGCGTTTCTTCAGCTTTAACGACTTCCCTAGTTTCTGACTTGACTCTAGACGGTTTTGATCCTATAGACCTCCCTGAGCTGACTTCACTCGTTAATAGAGCTAAGTCTACCACATGTATGTCAGACCCCATCCCAACTCGACTATTCAAAAATGTTTTTTCTCTTATTGGTGCGACAATACTGGACCAACTCAACCTATCCCTAAGCTCAGGATATGTACCACAGGTTTTCAAAGTGGCAGTAATTAAACCTTTACTTAAAAAACCTTTTCTTGACCCAGACACCTTAGCTAATTATAGGCCAATTTCCAACCTTCCATTTGTATCTAAAATTCTGGAAAAGGCAGTTTCAAGCCAGTCATGTGACTATTTGTATAGAAATGATCTGTTTGAAGTCTTTCAGTCAGGGTTCAGAATGCATCATAGCACAGAGACAGCACTGGTTCGAGTCACGAATGACCTCCTTATGGCCTCAGATAAGGGACTAGTGTCCATATTGGTTCTACTGGACCTCAGTACTGCTTTTGACACTGTTGATTATGGCATTTTACCGCACAGGTTAGAGCATGTTGTTGGGATTAAAGGGACAGCTCTACGTTGGTTTAAATCATATATATCTGACAGGTTCCAGTTTGTTCATGTACATGAGGTTTCTTCAGAACAGTCAAGGGTCTGTTATGGTGTTCCGCAGGGTTCAGTGCTAGGGCCAATCTTGTTCAGTTTATACATGCAGCCGTTGGGAAGTATAATCCAGAATCACGGCATACACTTTCATTGCTATGCTGATGATACGCAGCTCTATTTGTCTATGAAGCCGGGTGAAACAGAACCGTTAGTTAAACTTCAGGCATGTCTTAGGACTGGATCATCAAGGACTGGATGTCCAGAAATGTCTTGCTTCTAAATTCAGATAAAACAGAGGTTATCATTCTTGGTCCAGAGCATCTTAGGAAGGAATTAGATGGTGTTGCGATGGCTTCCAGTGCAACTGTGAGAAACCTTGGTGATGTTTTCGATCAGGATTTGTCGTGTAAACCAGGGGTTCTTAACCTTTCTGACCTTGGGGCCCAATTTTTTCAGTACAGAGTGGCCCGGGGCCCATTAAATATAAACACTGTATAGCAGGGGTATTCAACTAAAACTTTAAGAGGTCCATTTAGAGAAAATTTACTCAAGCGAAGGTCCAGAACATCATAATATATATATATATATATATATATATATATATATATATATATATATATATATATATATGTGTGTGTGTGTGTGTGTGTGTGTGTGTGTGTGTATATATTCAAGTATCCTCATAGTTGTATCAACATCTGCATCTGACTGTTATATTAAAAAAAGTACATATTTGCCAATTAACATGTTTAACTTGAATTAAACATATTTTTTTCTCTTAAAAATAAAGTAGATTTTATTTTATTTTTCAAATGCTATCTTATTTTATTTCTCTACCAGCAGTTTGAATTTCCCCTTTTCTTTGTTAATTGTCTCAACACATTTTTATACTAAATAAACTTTATACTAAAACTTGTATGTATCCCTTAACTGTGTTTTTATTTTAACTGTGAAGCGCTCTGTGACCATGGTCTGTGAAGGGCGCTGTACAAATAAAGTTTACTTACTTACTTACTAAATTAATATAAACACATCTTAACAATTTAACAGTTTTGCAGTTTTTCTTTCTTCCCCTCTTATAATCTTATGCCCCCACTTTCTGTTGTTCAGTGAGAGAACTGAGCTCTAACTTTTCCTGTCAGGACTTTAAATCTGGGCTGGATGGTGTCAGGTTCTCATATGCATGTGGAGGTGCTCATTGATGAGCCTGAAACGATATTTAGTTTTAATTATGTTCACTGTGGAGAAAGCTGCTTCACAGCGGTATCTGGACCCAAACATGGGCAGGATGTTTTAAGATGGTCAGTTTATTTTCTGTGACTTCAGTTCAGACTTGAGTGGATATGTTTGATGAAAAACTTTATGTTTTGTTTCAGTGGCATTTCACTTTGGCACTTTGAACGCCCCGGTCTCTGAACGTATGAGACACTGGTTTTGTCCCAGTGGGAAGACTGAACAGGATGAATTTGTCCATTCCGGGTTGCATATTTAAAAATACAGCGAGGACAAAACTTAGTTTGATTTTACTTTAAGTTATTTACATTAATAAGTTGTCAGGACTCAGTGTGTCGGGTTCATCCGAGCCTGATCAGCTGCGACGGGCACAGCCCGCACCGCAGCTCTCTGGTCGCGCTGCAGCAGTTACTTTCCGATGCTTTTTCGAAAGCCCGAACAGTCCAGTCCAGCAGACACGACAGCCCACGCATCTACATCTACCATCTTTCACCAGTAACGACGGAGCCCACCGCCCGAGCGGCAGCCTCAGCCGACCTCCCCGGCCGCGGGGACGCGCCGGGATAAATGATCACGCCGCGCTCGCTCGCTCTGGGCGCAGACCCAATCAATCGATCCCTGATCCTGGCGGATCTAAACCTACTCTGTGCAAAATGAAGGATTTTCTCTGTAAATACACAACATTTCTCTTACTATTACACGTACAGCTAGCTGAGTGTCTTCTTCTCCTCATTTGGTTGGGAGTTGCTATGCAGTCCCGCGGCCCTCGCGGCCCACACGTACAAAACTGAATTTTTTTTGGCGGACAACTAGGTGGCGCTCGCGGCCCAAGTGTGGGCCTATGGTTAAGAATCACTGGTGTAAACCATATGTTAATCAGGTTTGTAAAATAGCGTTTTTCCATCTCCGTAATATTGCTAAAATTTGGAAAATCCTCTCGCAGAGTGATGCAGAAAAACTAGTTCATGCGTTTGTATCTTCTAGACTGGATTACTGTAATGTGTTGTTAGCAGGATGTCCAAGTAAATTTGCTGAATAGGCTCCAGCTGATCCAGAATGCAGCAGCACGAGTGCTGACAGCAATTAGCAGGAGAGACCACATCTCTCCAGTGTTAGCGTTGCTCCATTGGCTACCTGTAAAATTCAGAATCCAATTTAAAATTGTATTACTTGCATATAAAGCCCAAAACGGCTTAGCTCTGCATTATTTACAAGATTTGATAGTGCCTTATATTCCTGGCAGAGCTCTCCGCCCCCAGAGTGCAGGTTTACTCGTAGTTCCTAGAGTATCTAAATGTAGATTTGGAGGGCGGGCGTTCTGCTATCAGGCACCATTACTTTGGAACCAACTTCCAATCTGGGTTAAGGAGGCTGACACCACCTCCACCTTTTAAACTAAACTTAAAACCTTTCTGTTTAGTAAAGCCTATAGTTAGGTTTAGTAAACCTCTAGCTGGTGTTGGTAAATATCTAGGTAGTGTAAACTCTAGTGTGTTAGAGTCAGTAGTCATAGTTGCAGCTATAGAACAAGACTATAATAGTTAGTCTCAAATATAGCTTTGCGGTAGATATGCTGCTATAGGCTTATGCTGCAGGGGGGCACCGACATGATCCGATGGGCGGTGCCTCTCACCCTTCTTTTCCTCTCCTTTTCTCTTCCTCTCCCCATCCCCCCATCCCCGGTCATCCCATTGCTGCTTCCACCTGCTTACGTGGATGTCTGCTGTGTGCTGCTGACGCCCCCCCCCCCCCCCTGGTCATCCTGCTGCTGCTTCCACATGACTGCTGTGTGCTGCTGACGTCCCCGACTCCCCCAGTCTTGCCTTCGGCAGGAGCGTCCCCCCTTATGAGCCTGGTCCTACTCAAGGTTTCTTCCCTCCTAAAGGGGAGTTTTTCCTTGCCACTGTTTGGCTTAATGCTTTTCTCCCACTATGGGAGTTTTTACCATTGTTTATGTAATAATTGCTCGGGGGTTTATGTTTATATTTATGTTTATGTTCATGTTCTGGATCTCTGGAAAGCGTCTAGAGACAACATCTGTTGTATTAGACGCTATATAAATAAAATTGAATTGAATTGAATTGAATTATAGGACTAGATAGTACAATCCCTAAGATAGATAATCGGAACTTGGCATCGAGTGGGTAGGGGTAAAGCTTCACTGAGATCATCAGGTGGGCACCCTCCTTCCTAGATGTTTCGTTGATAGGCCCAAGAGACCTCCAAAGGGCTCAACAGCAACACCTGGTGTCCCAGGTGTGCCCTTCTTGGCTTTCACCCCTCAATGTTCTTCTAGGAGCTAGGTTGGGCTCCTTCCTCCTGATCCATAGCCATCTGCTGCTTCGTTCAGCAGCCTCTGACAGCGTCTTGACGGCTTTGCGGAATGCCTGCCTTCGCACTCCCATCCCCTTCAGAAGCTTGGTTGTGGACGTAGCAACAAAACCTCTACACCCGCTCTCAACCGGAAGCACCTGGGCATGCCAGCCGCGCTGTTCTGCCTCGGCTGCTATGTCAGAGTACTTCAGTTGTTTGCGTGGCCTGAGGGTCGTTGTGATGATCTCAGGCGGGAAGACCAGTTTCTTGTCTAGATCAACTTGCATTCTCCAGTCTTGGGCTGAGTCTAGGGTGGTTGTTTCGATTCTTGCAGATGGCTTTGCTTTGTGCTGTCCTGCTCTTACAAAAAGGGTGCTGTTTGCGTGTCTGGGCATTGGTGGAGGGAGGGCATTGGTGGTAGTTCTTCTTTCCTTCCTTCTTAGGACCTGGTTGTGTCTGAAGGTGTAGCAGCCTTGGGACAAACTGGTTTTGCAGCTGGTAAGGATGTGTCTCAGTGTTGCAGGGGTTTGACAGAGTGCACAAGAGGGATCTTCTCTAAACCACTGGTTTAGGTTTCTTGGACGTGGGAAGAACATCGTAGGTGGCTCTGATTATGAAGCTGATTTGGCTTCCTTCCATTTCCCACAGATCTTTCCACGTGAGTTTCCGATGTTCCACGTTTTCCCAGCTAGTCCACTGGCCCTGTTTGGACTGTGAGACTACCGTTGCCCATCTGTATGCCTCCTCTTGTTGCCACACGTGAGCAACCACCAGCTTTCTCCTCTGGGTTGATGTTGCCTTGTGCCATGTGGGTCGACTTGTCGCCAATCCGAGCCCACCTCTTCCATACTGCACCTGTCCCACAATGTCTGCATGTCTGAGTGCTGATTTTGCTTGCTGTAAGGCCTCAGATGGGATCTATTTGCTTCCTGTTTTCAGTCCGGATCGCGTCATCTTGAGACTCTGTCAGGGTCATGTTCAGCCTCACTTTGGCGCACTTAAACCCCTCTGTGACGCTAGAGATGGGCAGTTCCAGGGCACCATGTCCATACAAGCCAATGTTACTGAGGCAGCGTGGGAGGCCAAGCCACATCTTGATGTACGAACTGACGGTCCTCTCCAGCTTCTCGACTTTGGTCATAGGGATCTCGTAGACCGTTAGAGGCCACATCAGGTGGGGGAGCAATCCAAACTGCAGGCACCATAGCTTCAACTTGCCAGGGAGCATGGTCTTGTCAATGCTGACAAGGCCTTTGAAGGCTTCTTCCCTCAGCTGGTCACTCTGGTCTGAGTCTTTGAGGCTCGTGCTGTACCATCAACCCAGGCTCTTGCAGCTATGGGGATGGGTGTGTCCTCAATGTGGAACCTTTGGTCCACAGGTTTTCCTTTGACGATGGACAAGTTCCTAGATTTGCTAGGTTTGAACTTCATCCGCGCCCATGAAATATTGGCATGAAGCTTTCGCAGCAGATTTTTGGTGCATGCAATGGTTGAGGTCAAGGTGGTCATGTCATCCATGTAGGCACGAATTGGAGGCAGACACTGTCCATATTGCAGACAGTGTCTGCCTCCAACTTGTGCCTACAACCTCCCAACACACAACAAAGGACACGTTTTGGACTTAATCTGCTGCACTGACATCACTCCTGCTAACCTCACTATCATTGACCTCCCCATTACAGACCACAAGGCTGTACTTTACAACATCCACACTCAATTGCACAAAGTCAAAGAACAACGGATCATCTCCTTCAGAAATATCAAACACATCAACCCCACAGATCTCTCCACCCTTATCAGCTCCTTACCCAGTCCCCCCTCATCCTCCTCCCCTCGGATGAAGCACTACAACAACTGTCTCTCCTCCTCCGTCACAGCCCTGGCCTCACTGAAAACGCGTTCAGTTTAATTTACTCACTCCGCTCCCTGGTTCACCTCTGACCTCCACCAGCTCAAAACTACAGGCCGTTGACTGGAGAGACTTTACAAAAAGACCGGACTCACTATGCACAGCCAAATGTACTCAGGCCACCTTCACCACTATAAGAATGCCCTTAATACTGCCAAATCTTCATATTACTCCAACCTCATCAATTCTGCCTCAGGTAACAACAGAGTCCTTTTTTCAACTGTCAACCTTCTACTCCAGCCTCCAAAAACCCTCCCTCCAGACATTTCCACCGACCAATGCATGCCTTCCTGGATTTCTTCATCTCCAAAATCAACACCATTAACCAGCAACTGGCCTCAAAACGCACACAAATGACCCACCCTGGATAACCACCACCAACAAACCTCTCTCCAGCTCTCTCACCAACTTCACTCTGGTATCAGAGCACGCCATCTCAGAACTCATCCGTAAAGCCAAAACCACCACCTGTCAGCTCAATCCCCTCCTGCTTGTCAAAGCATGTTTGCCATCCATTTCCCCCATGATCACAGACATAATCAACTCCTCCCTCAGTACTCAAACTGTTCCCCCCACTCTCAAACTAGCTGCCATCACACCCACCCTGAAAAAACCTGGTGCAGATTCATCTGACCTCAACCATTACAGGCCCATTTCCAACCTCCCCTTCATCTCCAAAACTCTCGAACGGATCGTTGCCGCACAATTACAGTCCCACCTCAATTCAAATAATCTCCACGAACACTTCCAATCCGGTTTCCGCCACAATCACAGCACTGAAGCAGCCCTGGTTAAAATCACTGACGACCTGCTCCGCGCAGCTGACTCCGGACTACTCACCATCCTCATCCTCCTGGACCTCAGCGCAGCTTTCGACACCATTTCTCACCCAATACTCCTGGACCACCTGGCTGTCATTGGGATCACTGGTGTTGCACTCTCCTGGTTCTCATCATACCTCACTGACCATCAACAGTTCGTACAATTAAAGAACCACAAATGTGGGTGCACGGGTGTCACACTAGGGGCCAAATCCACAAAGAATAGATTGCTCCCGCAAATAGCGCTGTGAATTGCGCCGCATTTGCGCCCGCAATTTGCCCCGCTTTAAGGTCCTATTCACAAAAGATTTTGCTCTAATGAAATGCCGGCGCAAACACGCCCATAAAGTATTGGAGCTGAGTGCAATTTGCCCCTTGTCTGAGTAAGTGAGTGGCGCTGTTTCCAGTGTTCTCCATATTTCAGCACACAGATTGGTCCATAATGAAAACTGCAGAAAAAAAAAATAAACCGAGTGAAAATAAAACGCCGTGAGGCGCAAGGGTGCAATTTCCACTGGGAACAGGGGGGACATGCTCCCCCACTTTTCAAACTCATGCTTTTGTCCCCCCCCCCCCGCCTTATTTTTTTTACAGTTTAAGAACTAACGGTAGGCTCAGCCTGTAAATCCTCAAGACACTGTGCGAAGACGGGACGGGAGCCCCGCTCCCCCTCCTCCCTCCTCCCTCAGTGCTGTTCAAGGCTGATTTATAGTTCCGCGTTAAATCGACGCAGAGCATACGGCGTAGGTTACGCGGCCCGCGCACCGTACAGTGCGCGTCGCCGCATCTTTCAGGCCCTTTTTGTGCGCAAGCAAGCTTTATAGATGAGGTCCCAGATAAGGATCTGACGGTAATTCATGTTCTGTGTTTTGCTACACACACATACAGGTCAGCTGTTAAACACACACATTCTAGATTTATATGTTTATATGGTGGAATTGTTTGTAATAAAGCAGCCCCTTACTGTATGGATGAATCCTGAGCTCCGTCCTGTTATTTTTATTTTTAAATACTTGATCTGACTGCTACAGTCATGTCTGACTGTAGATTTCACCCTTAATATCATTCAGTATCACACAGGCTTGAATGATATTGAAGAGAGAGAGAAACAGAGACAGAGGGGGAGTGAGGAGTGAGTTTGCGCGCAGTTAATACACACTTCGAAAAGACGGTATTTGCTCCACTATTTTTGCGTGTGGCAAATAGCGCTGGCCTTTGTGAATTAGACGGTTTTTGCAATGAGGCTTATTTGCATAGAAAGGGGGCAATTTTGCGCCGAATGTATGAATATTACCTAATTTACATGCACGCAAATGACACAGGCGCACCATGACACTATTTGCTTGGCTGCGCAGTTTGTGGTGCAATTCGCCTTTTGCGGGTGCTTTGTGAATTAGACGCTCTCTTTTTGTCTCATTTGCACCGGTTTAGCGGCCGCAAAAGCCGCGCAATCCTTTTGTGGATTTGGCCCTGGGTGTCCCCCAGGGGTCAGTATCGGGTCCGCTTCTTTTCACCATCTACCTCCTACCCCTGGGCTCAATCCTCCGTCACCATGAGGTCCATTTACACTGCTACGCCGATGACACACAGATCTATATCTCCTCCAAACCCACTGCTACTATTCCTCCCACTTCCCTAACCAACTGTCTAGATGACATCAATAGCTGGATGAGGAAAAATTTCTAAAACTCATCGGCAATAAAACTGAGGCTCTTCTCATTGGCTCCAAATCCACCCTCACCAAGTCACAACCCCCTCCTGCTCCACCCATCATCATCGACGGCTTCCCGGTACCCTTCTCCTCTCAAGTCAAGAGCCTTGGCATCATCCTGGACAGCACCCTTTCATTTGCACCTCATATTCACAACATCACCCGGACTGCATTTTTCCACCTCCGCAACATCTCCAGACTCCGTCCAGCACTGTCCCAGTCCAGCACTGAAATCCTGGTCCACTCTTTCGTCACATCCCGTATTGATTACTGCAACACCCTCCTAACTGGCCTCCCTACCAAACTAACCGACAGATTGCAACTCATTCAGAACTCGGCCGCCCGGATCATCACCCGCACCAAGTCATCGGACCACATCACCCCCCCTTCTTATTCAACTCCACTGGCTCCCAGTCCACTACCGCATCATCTACAAAAACCTCCTCCTCACCTACAAAGCCCTTCACAACCTAGCTTCCACTTACCTCTGTGACCTCCTACATGAATACACTCCCTCCCGCACCCTCCGCTCAACCTCAGCTGGACTTCTCAACATTCCCACTTCACGCCTCAGCACCATGGGTGCCCGAGCCTTCAGTTGTTCGGCACCCAAACTCTGGAACCGCCCCCCCCACACACACACACATAAAACAGACAGACTCCATCACAACATTCAAAACCCAACTCATAACTCACCTGTTCAAACTCGCTCACTCACTCTAACTGGACACTGTGCACTACACTACACAATGGATGAGATTCCCACAATCAAGCACGTAGTCTTCTGCTCGGCTTAATATATGCACTCCACCTGGATTACCCAAAAGTTATGAAAAACACATTTGCGTTCATCCAGAAGATATTGTTGAACCTTGGACAACAAAGGCTAAGCCCAAAACTGCAAACATTAAAAAATGCTCTTTTGGGCTAGATGTTGTGGTTAGGGATAGCTATACTGGTCTATACTGAGTGTGGTTTGTGAATATGTGAGTGATGGGGCTGAACAGTTAACAAAACATTATTGAATATTTAATGCGTTTATTTATTTTTTATTAGGTTGCATCTATACCAATCATTACACCTCACTCACACTCATTCTCACTGTTAAATCTCACTCATTCTGTCATATATCACATACTGATTTTCAGTCATACTGATTTTCAGTCATACTGACTTACGCTTTCTGTCTCACTCACTCGCACACATGCACGCTCTTACACTCAGTCTCTCTCACAAACACATAATATTGAAGAAATAATTTAGATAAAGGCATAATTAAGTAGGAATCTGAACCAATCAGCATACTACAAGGAACGATTAGCCTTTAACTGGTTAGCATAATTTATTCCTCGTTTTCTCTCCCCTGCATTGATTGCCCTGGTTTTCTGCTAACAGAAGGGTTTGGACTAAGGCTCAACAATTAATTTCAGTATTAAGAAAAATTGTCAGATTGCCAAGTATATGTGGTGCTAAAGAGATGGTATGATCTTTTGTTTATGTATCACCTGTTCACCTGTTTTTTCAGTCAAACTTGACCTTTGATGAAATCTGTCTAGAGAAGTTTCAGAATTAACAGCATCTTGTTATTGTTGTTTACAAATACTGAAATAAAAAAAAACTTTTCATAATGCCATTTTGTGAATTATTATTTTAAAGTTAACTAAACTAAAATATGTTAAGGGCATTTATTAAAATGTATAGGCACAGTAGGCTATATTAACTTTATATTAACTTGTTGAATACCTGTCAATTTTATTGAAGTAGGTTAGACTAAGATACCTCAAGTGAAGTGTCATACAAATTTCAAGTGATGCCCACTTATTTTGGCAGAATATATTAAGATAATATGACTCAAAGTATTTGAGTTGTAACAGCTTGATTTGAATTAAACTTTACTGAGATACATTAAGTTCTCACAAATTCAAAGAAAATACAGCTCACTTAAATACAATAATTTCCCTCTACTTCACACAATTACTACGTTTGTTTATTTACCTTTCCCAAGGTTTCCCAAGGTTTCCTAAATTTCTTTAAGTAAACTCAACTTGTTAGAATTGACAGTGTATGTACAATGATTCACAAATTCCTGCGACCCAAGGAGGAAACAGGTGACCAATTAGTAACTTTAGACAACATACATGAACAAAAAAAGCTTCACCCACTAACTACCTGTAGCCTATAAAAAAAATTGTAATCATTTATTTCAAAGTATTTTTTTTTAATTTTTATGGGCATGCCAAGTAGTGGCATGACCATATTACAATCGTCCAGAATGGCCCAAAGGGCAATGTTGCTAGCATTTTGCTAACAAGCTAAAGTCACAAAAATCCCACTGCGCAACAGCGGGTGTACAGCATGACCCCGCTCTGATCTGGAAAAAAAAATCCCCAAAAAATAAAACACGCCTGAAAAAAACGAGAAAAAACATGAAAATGAAGGCGATATATTAGCATACAGGAACAGTTTCCCTTTTCTTATTATTCTGCACGCTTTTTTTGTCCGTTAATGTGGCTCGAACCGCAACGTGCACCGTGCATGCATGGCATACATCGTTAGATGTGTCTCCATCGTGCCTCGATGGGTATTACTTTTCTCAGTCAAAAGTGTTACCGTGGCAACGCTAGCGTCTAGCAAGCAAAAAAAAAGGCGAAAATTGTGGCGCTTATTGCTCGGCCGAATTTTATCATAGAGACATCCTTCAAACTTTCAAATACTCAGCCCAATTGGCACTAAAGGACTGTACAACCTCATTATACCAATTATTACAGTTTTTGCGATATTTAACTTTAAATTAAAAAAAAAAAATCCATTTGACTTTGGACGCTTGTTGCTAGGCAACGAGTTATCGTAGGGACATGATTCAAATGTTTCAAAACTCGCCTCGCTGTGGACTACAACATATTCAAATTTCATGAAGCTGTGATCTACGTAAATCTTCAGTCAAAATGCCTGCCTAATGGCCCCATCCCCAAAGGTTTATTAAGTACTTTTAAAGGTTTATTAACAACCCTAAACTACTTCTTGGCCATTATTAATCACCGTAAACCACATAACCCCGAAGCAGGGGTGTGGTTTATTAACAACCCTAAACCACACCCCCTGTGGGGAGCACAGGAATGAATGCAACACAACAGTAAACACCTCAAACTGACATAGAGCCACCCCGAACACAAACACTACAGCCCCAAACCAAAGCAGCAAGAGGGGACAAATGGGCGGTAGGGCATGCCCATATCAAAATTTCCTGAAATTTTCTAGTTATTTTTTTATTGTGGTGAGGAGGCACCCCAGTGCCCTCTATTGGCCACCCACCACTGATGACAGTACTGAGACAACACAGTCTCACTCCCAGCGCGTCAAAAACCGACGCTTGGTCAGGGCCCTTAGGCGTCAGTTTATGACGCACAAGGTCGCCCTCAGCGTCATGCACCGACGCAGCGGGCTCTCAACAGATTCTAATGTAACCCGGCGGCGTCGTTTCAAGCCGCTCACAGCATCAATCCCATTGGATAAGTGAGGACCGGCTGCGTCGCTTCCAGCCGCTGGGCGCATCAGTCCCCCATTGGATAACGGAGGATCGGACACACGGAAGTATTCTAATTACTGTCCGTTTTGACGTTAACGGCGATTTTCACAATGATATCTGTAACATTTATTAAGGCAGAAACACAACATTAGTGGGTTAATTTCCTGCACATCAATGTTCATGTTTTTCCCTTCATTCTGAGAAATAAAGAGTTGTTTTACGCTGAGAGCATCATGACAGCCAATCAGAATCCTGGAAAAAACATCAACAAATGACACGTGTAACTTCCAGGCTGATTTATGGTTCCGCGTTACACCAACGCAGAGCCTACGGCGTAGGGTACGCTCTGCGTCGATTTAACGCGGACCATAATTCAGGCTTTATTCTAAAGGATGCAGCGGCAAAATGTTGCAAGGATGTCTTTGTGGTTTCCATTCGGAGCTATAAATACGTTTTTTCCTAATCTGCAGGTCAACATATGAGACGTAAAATGGTTTTACTGACACCGGTACTGTCGCTGCTGCTCTCCTGGGCTGCGGCGGAGACGTGCCGGGGGACGCGCTGCTTCGGAGGGGGCTCCGGAGACCCGAGCCCGGGCAGCAGAGCCTCCAGACCCCCGAGCACCATGGGCAGCACCCCGGGGCAGCACCCAGGGGAGATGGGCGCACCCCGCGCCGGGGCGCAGCAGCAGGACGCGCAGCCGCGGATTGCGAGCGCCTCCAGCGCTGCCGGCGCTGGAGGATGCTCCGGCGCGCACTGCTCCGGCTCGGGGAGACGCATCCCCATCCAGCCCGCAAACGACACCCGGGACTGCCGGGGGATAGAGTGCAGGCTGCCGCTGAGGATCGGAGCCAAGCCCCGGGGAAGGTCCTGCGTCGGGGACGGCTGTGCCCCGGAGGAGGAGAGCGCGCCCCCGGACCCGGTGCGCAGAGGCGATTCTAGGGGGCCCCTCAAACCAGCATTCATCACCGTTATGTTATAATAAACTGACACCAACGAAAACGTTATGAAATTTTGTTTTTCATTCCAAATGTTTTTCTTTACCTTCGGCTGAGCTGAATCGGCTCCATTTAAAACTTCCAGAATGAACGTTAAATTCTGTGCACACGACACTGTGTGTAGTTTTTTTTTTTTTTTGACACTGTGTACAGGTGGATGGTCCGTGATCATGGGAATGACGACATGGGGGCCCTTGAGGGAGGTTTCTTACCGGCTACTGAGATGTCATTGATAAATGCCCTATGTTTGTTTAAGGAGGGAGGTGTGGTCATTGCGGTTACCACATTTTGAGATCTGTGGAGTAAAAACAGCCTTCAAAATACTTTTTTATTCCTCAATACCCCTGACAGGAAACACCTTTGTTTATAGTAATAATTTAAAAAAAAAATATATATATTATTTTTTTTTTTTTTTTCTCGGGTGATGAAGATGATGATGATGATGATCATGATGATGATGATGAAGATGAAGATGATCATAATGATGATGATGATGATGATGATGAAGATGATCATAATGATGATGATGAAGATGATGATGATGAAGATGAAGATGATCATGATATTGATGATGATGAAGATGATCATGATGATGATGATGAAGATGATCATGAAGATGAAGATGATCATGATGATGATGAAGATGATGATGATGATGAAGATGATCATGATGATGATGATGATCATGATGATCATGAAGATGATCATGAAGATGATCATGAAGATGATGATGATGAAGATGATGATGATGATGATGAAGATGACCATGATGATGATGATGATGATGAAGATGATCATGATGATGATGAAGATGATCATGAAGATGAAGATGATCATGATGATGATGATGATGATGATGATGATGATGATGAAGATGATGATGATGATGAGTCGGCCAGGAACTGCGCGGCTCTGTCGGACACACGCACCGGCAGGGGCGCAGCTTGTGAACAGGCAAGGCAGGCAACTGCTTGGGGCCCCGAGTTGTTGGGGGGCCCATAAGGCCCCCCCCAAAAAAAAAAAAAAAAAAAAAAAAATTTTTTTTTTTTTTTTTTTTTTTAATTATTACTATAAACAAAGGTGTTTCCTGTCAGGGGTATTGAGGAATAAAAAAGTATTTTGAAGGCTGTTTTTACTCCACAGATCTCAAAATGTGGTAACCGCAATGACCACACCTCCCTCCTTAAACAAACATAGGGCATTTATCAATGACATCTCAGTAGCCGGTAAGAAACCTCCCTCAAGGGCCCCCATGTCGTCATTCCCATGATCACGGACCATCCACCTGTACACAGTGGGGCGCTCTCCTCCTCCGGGGCACAGCCGTCCCCGACGCAGGACCTTCCCCGGGGCTTGGCTCCGATCCTCAGCGGCAGCCTGCACTCTATCCCCCGGCAGTCCCGGGTGTCGTTTGCGGGCTGGATGGGGATGCGTCTCCCCGAGCCGGAGCAGTGCGCGCCGGAGCATCCTCCAGCGCCGGCAGCGCTGGAGGCGCTCGCAATCCGCGGCTGCGCGTCCTGCTGCTGCGCCCCGGCGCGGGGTGCGCCCATCTCCCCTGGGTGCTGCCCCGGGGTGCTGCCCATGGTGCTCGGGGGTCTGGAGGCTCTGCTGCCCGGGCTCGGGTCTCCGGAGCCCCCTCCGAAGCAGCGCGTCCCCCGGCACGTCTCCGCCGCAGCCCAGGAGAGCAGCAGCGACAGTACCGGTGTCAGTAAAACCATTTTACGTCACATATGTTGACCTGCAGATTAGGAAAAAACTGATTTATAGCTCTGAATGGAAACCACAAAGACATCCTTGCAACATTTTGCCGCTGCATCCTTTAGAATAAAGCCTGAATTATGGTCCGCGTTAAATCGACGCAGAGCGTACCCTACGCCGTAGGCTCTGCGTTGGTGTAACGCGGAACCATAAATCAGCCTGGAAGTTACACGTGTCATTTGTTGATGTTTTTTCCAGGATTCTGATTGGCTGTCATGATGCTCTCAGCGTAAAACAACTCTTTATTTCTCAGAATGAAGGGAAAAACATGAACATTGATGTGCAGGAAATTAACCCACTAATGTTGTGTTTCTGCCTTAATAAATGTTACAGATATCATTGTGAAAATCGCCGTTAACGTCAAAACGGACAGTAATTAGAATACTTCCGTGTGTCCGATCCTCCGTTATCCAATGGGGGACTGATGCGCCCAGCTGCTGGAAGCGACGCGGCCGGTCCTCACTTATCCAATGGGATTGATGCTGTGAGCGGCTTGAAGCGACGCCGCCGGGTTACATTAGAATCTGTTGAGAGCCCGCTGACGCCTAAGGGCCCTGACCAAGCGTCGGTTTTTGACGCGCTGGGAGTGAGACTGTGTTGACTGAGACAGCTCTAGTTAAAGTCCTCAATGACATCCGCTCCAATAAATATAATAAATAACATTTCAGTCTTGGTCTGGTTGAAGTACTTGGTGCGACTCTAGCACAACACTTGCCTGGTTGGAGTACTATCTAAAAGACAGGGGAATATTTTCTGTCTTTAGGTAACTAAAAATTGGATTTAACCCTTTCCCCCTGATGTACCCGGTATCGGGTCCAGCAGCTGCATGCCCCAGTTAATGTGTGGAAAAAGTTACTCAAGTGCTGTTAGGGTATTTTCTTTTAAACTGTTTCTCAAACAAGAATCCCTAAAGCCAATATGTCAACAAAATGCAGAACGCAAAATCAATTTTCTCCACCCCAACGTAGTGGATATCATATGAAACTAGACAAAGCTACACTTTCAGATGATACCAAACACAATCTTTTCTGGGTCGACCACTTCATCCCAATCTCAAAACAAACCGAAAGGCAAAATTCACATTTCACAGCCAGCACATCAGATTGCGTGTTCATTCCACACTACGTCAACACAAATCCCAAATCTATTCTCACCAAAAGCAGTATATTTTATTTCCTTACTGTTTCATAGTCATTTTCCGTCCATCCACACCATTATTTCACCAAAATGCACGATTTAATCCTTCATAGTAATGAAACTACTTCATCCGCCGTAATTTCATATCCTGTCGGTCGCGGCCATTTTGTTGACTTCTCGTGGCTTTTGGGAATTTACGTAAACTTTGTTGACATTTTACATGTCGCAAGCTTTCAAACGAGATATTACACCTGAAAAAGACTTCATCCATCAGGCTTCTACCGTTGAGCGTAAACTCTGGAGTGCGGCAGCCATCTTGGCTCTGTGACGCACAGCTACACAGCGCATAGAGCAACACCCACCGAAAAAACACACAGAGTGCAGTGATTTTTAGATTGAAATTTTACATTTATGAAAACATGCATCATCAAAGTATTTCATAGCCATATTCCCATCAAAAAGGGTAAAAAACACATTTGCCACATTTTGGCACAGTATAGGTATCCAAGCGCACAAATAGGGAGCCCGACTGGTTCTATCCACACTAAAACCTTTATAAAATCTATGTGCTTTAAGCTATTCTCATGTAACTTGGTATATTTGTAGTCAAGGAGTTGCTCACAATTTCTGACATTGGAAATGTATGCTGTGATGTCTTAGCTATCCATTGAGACCAAGATTATGCATATTGTCCTTATAATTGTGGATTTATTGTTGATTTAATTTGGATATGCCTGTTCAGGGGAAATTCACCTCCAAAATCCCTAGGGGTGAACAGGTTAACAAAAATAGTTCCTCAAGGTTTGATTCTGAGGCCTCTGTTGTTTAACATGTATCCATCATATCCATTTGCTCAAATTATTAAAAAGAACTAAATGTGTTACCATAACTATGCAGATGACACACAAATCTATATAACCATCTCACCAGGAGACTACAATCCATTTCAAACATTCCTCAAATACATTAATGAAATTAAAGAATTAAAAACTCTTCAGTTAAATGAAGATAAAACAGTGTTTGGGGCCAAGGAAGAAAGATTAATAGCCAGCACTAAGGTTCACAAAAGCTACAAAGGAATAGCCAGGCCAGAAATCTGGGAGTGCTTCTGGACTTGTATTTTAACTACCACATTAAGATAGTGAAGTGAGCCTATTATCACCTAAAGAACATAGAGGATTAAAGGACTGATGTCTCAGCAGGACTTCAGACATCTGCAGTATACATCAGAACGCTGCTGCCCGAGTCCTCACTAAGATAGATGAAAGGAAAGGAAAGATGGCGGCGAAGGGAACTAAGATGGCGGCACACCTAGTTGCAGCGGCTCAGTGCTCTCGGTCGGTGCTGTATTCGTATTCTGTATTTGCTGTTAGCGTATGTGTGGCCTTATACACTTTAAGGGCGCACGTTAGATTTTAAACGGATGACTAATACACCAGAGAAACGGTTGTGAAAATACAAATTCTTATTTAATTTCATAATTTAAAACACCAGGTTTCTTTTTAAAACAATCACACATATAACAACACAATCACACCTCCGTATGTTGGGGCAGGGATGAGGGGATTCTCGCTAAAGACAGGGCTGAGGCCCACCAGCAGGGGGGGGTTACCAGAGAAACGGATCAATGGTCCAAAGATTCACACGTGTCACACTAACTGTAAACCAAACGAAAGCAATTTAAATAAACCAAAAAAAACTGCAAATGTAGGATAATATAAATAAAGAGGCACAGCAAACTAAAAAAGACTAAGCATACGTGAAATTCACACACACGGAAAATAGAGCACCATCACCCAAAGGATTGGCTTGCCACCCCGCCGTGGACGCTCAGCACCAGGCGATGTAAGGCTTCTTAGTTATTCTAAAGCATTTCACGAGTCGTCTGCGCTGCAGACGCTCCAAGCGAGCCAATCATCCTTCAGAAGGCGCAGCTGCAACCGACTGAAAGGACGCTGAACAACGGACGTGCTGGAAAAGGGATCAGATGCAGGTCGGCAGTAAATTAGGAAAAAGTAACCAAAGAGTGCCGTCACAGCATGCTGTAACCAGCTGACTACGTACCAGTTGCATGAATTCTTGCCACAAGATCCGCTTCTGACACGAGCCGGCCAAAGCCACAGGTGGATGAGGAACGAGACAGGAACCCGACTGGAACCCGCAGTGGGCGGGGGCGAAGAGTCGCGCTTTGTTTCCGGGTTCGCCATCACCTCCCCTTAAATAGGCCAGCGAGGCACGCCATTGGTCAAGGCTGCGCACTCACAAATAAGCACTTAAGTGCGTCTTACCACATATGCATAGATTTTTGTTGTTATTACTGGCTCTCCACAGGGCTGTGTGTTGAGCCCCCTGCTCTATTCTCTGTACACACATGACTGCACGTCTGCCCATCACAGTAACACCATTGTGAAGTTTGCTCATGATACCACAGTGGTGGGGCTCATCTCAGGAGGCGACCAGTCTGCCTACAGGGGTGAGGTGGAGCGGCTGTCAGCGTGGTGCAGAGCGAACAATCTGCTCCTCAACACTTCAAAGACAAAACAGCCCCTAATATACTACAGGAAGAAAAAATTGGACACCAATAACCATAGGGGGAGAGGATAGCTCTTCTTCTTCTTCTTTCGTGTGAGGCAGCTAGGCAATGTCGCTCAGTCGCTGCAGCCAGCTCTCTGTGTCGGGACTCAGGTCATTCAGGTCAAGGTCATTGGGTGGGGGGAAGGTGGGGCACTCATGGATGATGTGGTGGGCGGTCTGTTCCTCGGCTCCGCATGGGTAGGCTGCTGATGGGCGCAGAGGATAGCTGATTTCCATTTCCTGGGGTCCATATTGAGAAGGGCCTCACGTGGAACCTGAACATCTTTGGGTTGACAAAAAAGACCCAGCAAAGACTGTACTTCTTGAGGGCCCTCAGGAAGTAGAATATCAAAGAAAAACTGCTGGTGTCTCTCTCCAAATGCTCCATAAAGAGCATACTTACGCACTGCTTCTGTATGTGGTGTACCAGTAGCACGGTGGCTCAAAGGAAGGCTCTGAAAAGGGTTGCCCAAAAAAAATCTGCTGCCCTCTCCCCTCACTGGAGGACTTGCACAATGACAGATGTATTAAAAAGGCAAAACAGATCACCAAGGACACTTCTCACCAGTGGCGGCTTGTCAATAGGGGGCACTAGGGCGCCGCCCCCATTAAAATTACAGGGAAAAATTAAAAATAAAACTATAGACACAGTACACATAAATTACATAATAAAAAGTAATTATCATATCAGGGCCGCTCGGTGGCGCAGTGGGTTAAGCGGCGGCTCATATACTCAATTCAATTCAATTTTATTTATATAGCGTCTAATACAACAGAGTTGTCTCTAGACGCTTTACAGAGACCCATACCCAGAACATGACCCCCGAGCAGTTATTACATAAACAATGGCAGGTAAAAAACTCCCCTAGTGGGAGAAAAACCTTAAGCCAAACAGTGGCAAGGAAAAACTCCCCTTTAGGAGGGAAGAAACCTTGAGCAGGACCAGGCTCATCAGGGGGGACCCTCCTGCCGAGGGCCAGACTGGTGGGTCAGGGACGGCAACAGCACAGCAGGCAGGTGGAAGCAGCAACGGGATGACCGGGGGTGGGGACCGCAGGCCAGCACACAGCTCCCAAAGCTCCGGCCCAATCAGCAAGTCCCAGGTTGGGGTGCAGGGTCAGGAAAAGACTTGTGCTCCGTAATGCAAGCTACAAGCCACCCATGGCCACCTGCAGGACAAAAGAGAGAAAAGGGAGGAGAAGGGGGGGGCAGCAACGGGATGACCAGGGGTGGGGACCGCAGGCCAGCACGCAGCTCCCGAAGCTCCGGCCCAATCAGCAAGTCCCAGGTTGGGGTGCAGGGTCGGGGAAAGACTTGTGCTCCGTAATGCAAGCTACAAGCCACCCACGACCACCTGCAGGTTCCGGTGTCCGGCAAAGGATGCTGCAACATGGACAAAAGAGAGAAAAGGGAGGAGAAGGGGGGGGCCAGCACAAGAAACCACAGGAGCGACTCTGACACACTAAAGTTTACACTACCTAGAGGTTTACCAACACCAGCTAGAGGTTTACTAAACACTAACTATAGGCTTTACTAAACAGAAATGTTTTAAGTTTAGTTTTAAAGGTGGAGGTGGTGTCAGCCCCCTTAACCCAGATTGGAAGTTGGTTCCAAAGTAATGGCGCCTGATAGCAGAACGCCCGCCCTCCAAATCTACATTTAGATACTCTAGGAACTACAAGTAAACCTGCACTCTGAGAACGGAGAGCTCTGACAGGAACATAAGGCACTATCAGGTCTTGCAAATAATGCGGAGCTAAGCCGTTTTGGGCTTTATACGCAAGTAATACAATTTTAAATTGGATTCTGAATTTTACGGGTAACCAATGGAGCGACGCTAACACTGGAGAGACGTGGTCTCTCCTGCTAATTCCTGTCAGTACTCGTGCTGCTGCATTTTGGATCAGCTGGAGCCTATTCAGCAAATTACTTGGACATCCTGCTAACAACACATTACAGTAATCTAGTCTAGAAGATACAAACGCATGAACTAGTTTTTCTGCATCACTCTGTGAGAGGATTTTCCTAATCTTTGCAATATTACGGAGATGGAAAAAGGCTATTTTACAAACCTGATTGACATATGGTTTAAACGACAAATCCTGATCGAAAATAACACCAAGATTTCTCACAGTTGCACTGGAAGCCATCGCAACACCATCTAATCCCTTCCTAAGATGCTCTGGACCAAGAATGATAACCTCTGTTTTATCTGAATTTAGAAGCAGGAAATTTCTGGACATCCAGTCCTTGATGTCCCTAAGACATGCCTGAAGTTTAACTAACGGTTCTGTTTCATCCGGCTTCATAGACAAGTAGAGCTGCGTATCATCAGCATAACAATGAAAGTGTATGCCGTGATTCTGGATTATACTTCCCAACGGCTGCATGTATAAACTGAACAAGATTGGCCCTAGCACTGAACCCTGCGGAACACCATAACAGACCCTTGACTGTTCTGAAGAAACCTCATGTACATGAACAAACTGGAACCTGTCAGATAGGTATGATTTAAACCAACATAGAGCTGTCCCTTTAATCCCAACAACATGCTCTAACCTGTGCAGTAAAATGCCATGATCTATAGTGTCAAAAGCAGCACTGAGGTCCAGTAGAACCAGTATGGACACTAATCCCTTATCTGAGGCCATAAGGAGGTCATTCGTGACTCGAACAAGTGCTGTCTCTGTGCTATGATGCATTCTGAACCCTGACTGAAAGACTTCAAACAGATCATTTCTATACAAATAGTCACATAACTGGCTTGAAACTGCCTTTTCCAGAATTTTAGACACAAATGGAAGGTTGGAAATTGGTCTATAATTAGCTAAGGTGTCTGGGTCAAGAGAAGGTTTTTTAAGTAAAGGTTTAATTACTGCGACTTTGAAAACCTGTGGTACATATCCTAAACTTAGGGATAAGTTAATTTGGTCCAGTATTGTCGTACCAATAAGAGAAAAAATATGTTTGAATAGACGAGTCGGGATGGGGTCTAACATACATGTGGTTGACTTAGCTCTATTAACGCTATATATATATATATAGCGTATATATATATATACTGAGGCTACAGTCCTCCTGCAGCGGTCGCGGGTTCGAATCCAGCCCACGCACTTTTGCTGCGTGTCTTCCCCGTTCTCTCTCTCTACCCCTTTCCAGTCTGCATCTCAATAAAGGGCCACAAGAGCCCCCCCAAAAAAAAAAGTAATTATCATATCTGTGCACTCATAAAATGTGTCTGACTTAATTTTTCAAGCCTTCCCATCCCATACTGGGTTTATTCAGAGTTGTTTTTTGTGCAGACTGAAATACATAGGTTTCAATGGCGAGGGGCGCCGGCCAAATGAGTGTGTATTGCATGTTCTTAAACTTTTCTTCCATGTGACTCTCCTCTGTGGCCAATCAGCGTGTTTTCTGTCATTCTTCATCCAATCTGATTGATTCATGACCTGTCAATCAAAGTCACACCCCTGACAGTGTAGACGCGCGACTGTATCTGTCACTCAATACAAACGGAGTCACAGCCATAGACATGTCTCCTCCTCCTTCCATGGAGCTGCTGTGATACGTCAACGACGCCCGCTATATTGGATGTTCAAGACTGCGCTGTAAACTAATACAAGTAAATGGACTTATTTTCATAAAGCGCCTTTCTACAAAGAAATGTACATTTTACGTCTCATTTATTCATTCACACACGCACTAATATACTTGGGAAACAGTTAGGCACCAAATATAATATATTTAATTTTCTGAGATGGCAAAAATAAGAACTTTATTGATCCCACATAGGAGTAATTCATGTTATCAGCTATAGAGAACAAGGTAGTGCCGAAAAACAATATATATCCCCCCTCATAAAAATAAGAAGAAAAGAGAAACATATTTTCTCATCAACAAAGCACATTTTACATAAACATATTTTAATGTTTTCAAGTAACAAAATAACATATTTGAACAATTTTTCAGACAATATCTGTCAATATCTCTATATAATAACTGAATAAATCTTAAAAATGGTTCAAATATGTTATTTTGTTACTTGAAAAATGGAAAATATGTTTACGTAAAATATGGTACATGTATATGTAGTATATGTATATGTATATGTATATGTATATTTAGTATATGTAGTGATATGTAATAAAAAATAACAAAAAAATGTATGTTCAAGTAGAGTTTATAGTTGTGTTGTAATCCCCACTCGCCAGTGCGCCCCCCCAACATTTTTTATCCCCAGCTGCCACTGGTTCTCACCCTGGACACTCTCTGTTTGCACTGTTGCCCTCAGGTAGACGGTACGGAGCAATAAAAGAACAACCCCATTCAGAGATAATTTTTATCCTACAGCTATAACAAAACTTAATCTATTAAAAACAAACTGTAAACTGATATGAAGGATTGTGTGCATGTGTAGGCTATTTATTATTTATTGGTTTTAATAAGTAATTTGTTTTATTTTATGATGTGTGTAAATGTTTTATATACTATAGTATATATTATTTATCTATTTATCTTTTAGCACTGACTGATGGCACTTTTAATTTTGTTGTTATATAACAATGACTATAAAGATCTAATCTAAGACCAAGAGAGGGGACCATATATGTGCAGTCTTAGATCTTTACACTTTATGAACTACCCAGAACCCTCAGGTTGTACTTCTTCCTCTCTGTCACAGAATACATTTGAATATCCTGCTGTCGTTTGATGAATCTCTGAATGGTCTTGGGCAGAATAAATCTCTAAACCCCTGGTCCATTATGAACTTGTCATGAGCCCTGTCACTCCACCTGTTGACCCTCTATCCAATTAGCTCCACCTGCCCCTACTCTGCTCTGATTTACCTGCCAGCTGCACTGCATTCTCCACTTAACCTCTCCCAGTATTTAAAGCCCTGTCTTTCAGCTCTCCATTGTCAGATCGTCTGCAAACCTGCACCGGAACCCTGCCTGTCTGCTTGTCTCTCTGACTCCCATCTGTGACCCGGACTTGGATTCCACCCCGACTCTGATCTCCTGCCCCGGTAATTTTGACCTGCCTTCTGCCCCCCACTACGTTTTCTGCTTTGCCCTTGACTGCACTACTGCTCCGTTTTCACCTGTTCTGTTGTGTGTGGGTGTTTCCCCCAGGACTGCCCGGATCCTCCAGCTCCCGTGACCGCTGCCGGGGGAACACACACACACGAACCCCCTGGACCCCCTGGACCCCCTGAACCCCCTGAAGCCCTCATTCACTCCCAACTTCCCTTTCCCCTGAAGGATTAATAAACCTTCTTGTGTGACGCAATTGTGGTCCTCTGGTCGTCTGTCTGAACCGTGACAGTACGATCTGACCAAACATGGACCCAGCGCACCTCAACATGGAAACCGACGACCCCGTGCAACCCAATGCCATGCAACGTCTGGAACACGCCGAGGGAGGGGTAAGCCGCATGAGTGGCGATATTGCCTCCCTGCTTCGGGTCGGCCACCAACAGCACCAGCGGCTCGAGCAGCAGCAACAACAACTCGCCATGGTCAGATGGGGGGGTAACAACCTTACCCCCCCATCTGCTCTAGCCGGCCCAGCTCCAGCCACTCTGCCCACCAGCCCGGCTCCCGAGTCATCTGCCCCGGTCGCTGCAGCCGCTGCTCATGCTCCAGAACCCAGGATTGGAAACCCAGAGCGTTTCAACGGTGATCCAACCCAGGTCCGGCCATTCCTGACTAGCTGCCGACTTCAGTTCTCCCTGCAGCCAAGGACCTTCGCCACTGAGGGGGCTAGAGTTGGGTATGCCATCACTCACTTGACGGACCGAGCTCGACTCTGGGGAACAGCCGAGTTCGAACGTCAAACCCCTGCATGTGCAACCTTCGACCTGTTTTCTGAGGAGATGCTGAAGGTGTTTGACCTGGATTCACCAACCGCAGAGGCATCCCGTGAACCGTTCAGTATTCGGCAGGGCAGGCGCTCAGTTGCAGACCATTCCATCGACTTCCGAACCCTGGCAAGACGAAGCTTTTGGAACACACCATCATTGAGGGACGCATTCTTCCATAGCCTGGCCGACTATATGAAGGACGAGTTGGTCTCTCATGAGTTGCCATCCACCCTGGATGAAGCCATCGCACTGGTAGTCCGGATTGACAGAAGGATACAGACCCGCCGTCGTGAGAGGGGCTCCACCAAGATCCACCAACCACTGGCATTCGGAGAAATTCGACTGGGCCCCCGTCATTCTTTGCTACACAACCAAGCCAGCTTGACCAGCCTGAGCCCATGGACATTGGGCGAGCCACTCTCACTCCAGCAGAACGCCAGCGCCGCTTCACCTCAAACCTCTGCCTCTATTGTGGGGGTGAAGGACATCGGGTTGCAACCTGCCCAGTAAAAAGCCAAAGCTCACCGGACATAGGGGGAGTCCGGCTGAGCTCAACGACCAGTCAGTCCTCCGACTGCAAACCCCTGCTGCAAGTTCACCTCCGTCTCTCTGGCTCAACTCACACCCTGGCTGCTCTGGTGGATTCTGGCGCCGAAGCCAACATAATGGACATCATGCTGGCACGCCAACTGGGACTGGAGAACCACCGTTTGACACCCCCTATTCCTGCCCGGGCGCTGGACGGACACCTACTCGGGTCAGTCACTCATGTCACGGCCCCTGTCCCGATGAACCTGTCCGGAAACCATCAAGAAACCATCCAGTTTCACCTGCTCCACTCTCCTGGCCAGCCCCTCATCCTGGGTTACCCATGGCTTCGCCGGCACAACCCTCAGCTCGACTGGGTGACCGGGGTGATCAGGGAGTGGGGAGAAGACTGCCATCGAACCTGCCTGCTGGCTGCCACATTACCCCCCTGGCCAGTTCCCACCAACTCCGCTCCAGACCTTTCCAATGTCCCGAAATGCTACCACAGTCTCAAAGAAGTGTTTAACAAAGCACGAGCCACATCACTGCCCCCTCACCGGCCGTACGACTGTGCCATCGACCTCCTCCCTGGAACAGCTCCTCCCAGGGGCCGCCTCTTTTCGTTGTCTGCTCCTGAAAGACAGTCCATGGAAGACTACATCAATGACTCTCTGTCTGCAGGATTAATCCGCCCATCTTCATCCCCTGCTGGTGCTGGCTTCTTCTTTGTGGGGAAGAAAGACGGATCCCTTCGCCCCTGCATCGATAACAGGGGTATCAACGACATCACGGTGAAGAACCGTTACCCTCTGCCTCTGCTCACCTCTGCCTTTGAGTTGCTCCAGGGAGCCACTGTCTTTACTAAGTTGGATCTCAGAAACGCTTACCACCTAGTGCGGATCCGGGAGGGGGATGAATGGAAGACCGCATTCAATACACCAACAGGCCACTACGAGTATCTGGTTATGCCTTTTGGCCTCACCAATGCTCCTGCTGTGTTCCAGGCTCTTGTGAACGACGTGCTACGGGACATGTTAAACATCTTTGTCTTCGTTTACCTGGACGACATCTTAAACTTCTCCAGAGACCTGTCTGACCACACCCGCCACATCCAGCAAGTCCTTCGTCGTCTCCTGGAGAATTCCCTCTACGTCAAGGCGGAGAAATGTGAGTTTCACGTCAAGACCGTAGCCTTCCTGGGGTACATCGTGGCAGAAGGGAGTATCCAAATGGATCCAGCCAAGGTGTCAGCAGTCAGTTCATGGCCAGTTCCGGAGAACAGAAAGAAGCTGCAACAGTTCCTGGGGTTTGCTAACTTCTATAGAAAGTTTATCCGGAACTACAGTACCGTTGACGCTCCTCTCACTGCTTTAACCAGCACCAAGCAACCCTTCACCTGGACCCCAGCAGCTGACAAAGCCTTCAGTACCCTCAGGTCAAGATTCACCTCTGCTCCCATCCTCCAGATGCCTGATGTGGACCGGCAATTAATTGTTGAGGTGGATGCCTCTGATGTGGGAGTCGGTGCTGTGATTTCTCAATGGGCTGCAGAGGATAAGAAGCTCCATCCCTGTGCATTTTTCTCACATCGGTTGTCCCCCTCTGAGTGCAATTACGACATAGGGAACCGAGAGCTGCTAGCTGTAAAGCTTGCCCTGGAAGAGTGGCGTCACTGGCTGGAGGGGTCCACCGTTCCATTCCTCATTTGGACTGATCACAAAAACTTGGAGTACATCCGCACGGCCAAGCGGTTGAACCCCAGGCAGTCCCGCTGGGCCCTGTTCTTCACAAGGTTCAACTTCACTCTGTCATACCGGCCTTGATCACGCAACACCAAGCCAGACGCCCTCTCCCGCCAATTCCAGAAAGGTGACACCCCCTCCAGGGATCCAGTGTCAATTCTGCCCAGTCCCTGCGTCGTAGCACCTCTGACCTGGGATGTCGAAGAACAGGTGCTGGAAGCCCTCCGTAACCAGCCAGGTCCCAGCCCTTTGTCCCCGAAAACCTGAGGTCCCAGGTCATTCAGTGGGGACACGACTCCCGCCTAGCTTGTCACCCTGGCTCCACCCGCACTTACAACCTGCTCGTCCAGAGGTTCTGGTGGCCCTCTCTAAGACAGGATGTACGGGAATTCGTCCAAGCCTGTCCCATCTGCAACCAACACAAGTCGTCCTGCCAGCCCCCAGCCGGATTGCTGCAGCCTCTGCCTGTGCCCACACGTCCCTGGTCTCACATCTCCCTTGACTTTGTCACGGGGCTGCCCCCTTCCGGTGGCATGACTGTCATTCTCACCATAGTGGACAGATTCAGCAAGATGGCACACTTCGTTCCCCTCCCCAAGCTCCCGACCGCCAAGGAGACCGCCCAGGTGGTCCTGGAACACGTCTTCCGTATCCACGGACTACCCAAGGATGTAGTTTCTGACCGTGGCCCACAATTCTCCTCTGCCTTTTGGAAGGAGTTCTGCCACCTGCTGGGAGCCACAGTCAGTCTGACCTCCGGCTTCCATCCCCAATCCAATGGGCAGTCAGAGCGGACGAATCAGGAGCTCGAGAAGGCACTGCGGTGCATGACATCCCGCAACCCCCACTCCTGGTCGCAACAATTGACATGGGTGGAGTACGCACACAATGCACTGACCTGCTCTGCCATCGGTATGTCCCCCTTCCAATGTGTCTATGGATACCAGCCTCCTCTATTTGCCAGCCAGGAGGAGGAGGTTACTTGCCCCTCTGCTCTTGCTTTTGCCCGTCGCTGTCGCCGCACCTGGTCACAAGCCCGGGCCACACTCCTCAAATCCGTTGCCAGCTACACTACCGGGGCCAACCGTCGGAGAACTCCAGCTCCCACCTACCATGTGGGCCAAAGGGTGTGGTTGTCATCCAAGGACCTGCCACTCAGGGTGGAGTCGCGAAAGCTGGCGCCTCGGTTCATCGGCCCGTTTCCCATCGAAAGGGTGATCAGTCCGACTGCTGTCCGGCTCCAGCTGCCTACTTCCATGAGGGTGCACCCCACTTTCCATGTGTCAAAGATTAAGCCCATTCGTGAGAGTCCACTGGTTCCTGCTGCGCCTCCCCCTCCTCCTCCACGGCTCGTCGATGGTGGCCTGGTATACACCGTCCGCCGCCTGCTTCGGTCCAGACGGAGGGGTAGGGGTCTCCAGTACCTAGTCGACTGGGAGGGCTACGGCCCTGAGGAGAGGATCTGGGTGTCGGCTGGTCGGATTGTGGATCGGACCCTCATCACCGCCTTCCACCAACAGCATCCGGACCAACCTGCAATCCGGAGGCGGCGCCCCAGTGGGGTCCCTAATCATCCTAGCCGCCCGGCTTCCCGTCCTGTGCCTGTGCCTGACCCTGTCCTGCACCCAGTGCTCCGTAGGGGCCGCTCCAGGGGGGTCCCTGGCCGTCCTGCCCGCTCTGCCCCCTGTCCTGTGCCTGACCCTGACCCGGCCTCGGAACCTGTCCCGTCTCCCGACCTCAACCCTCCAGCTCCCTCCGAGGACGAGGACCTTCTCTCGGACCGCTCTTAGTGCACTACTGCTCCGTTTTCACCTGTTCTGTTGTGTGTGTGTTTCCCCCAGGACTGCCCGGATCCTCCAGCTCCCGTGACCGCTGCCGGGGGAACACACACACACAGACCCCCTGAACCCCCTGGACCCCCTGAAGCCCTCATTCACTCCCAACTTCCCTTTCCCCTGAAGGATTAATAAACCTTCTTGTGTGACGCAATTGTGGTCCTCTGGTCGTCTGTCTGAACCGTGACAGAACTAACCAGAACCCTCAGGTTGTAAGGGTCATACCTACTTTTTGAACCGAGAGAAAGAACAAAACACGGTGAGGCAGCGTTCAGCTTTTTTGCACCTTAACTGTGGAACAAACTCCCAGAATGCATTAGAGCTGCTGAAACTCTCAGTTGCTTTAAACGAGCATGAGGCAGGATTGAGGCAGGATTTATGAAAAAAATTCGTATACGTTTTAAGTTTTCTAGTAATAATGTCAGATGAAGCGTTCCAAACCCAAAAGAATGAGCCCTCTAGCGTATCTCTCCGTTGCCTTGAACAGGCTGTGTGCTGCAAAATGTGCTGCAATTGTGGGGCCAAATTTCCCGCGCTGTCCTGCGGATGTGACGTCACATGACGCTGCATGCGCGTTCTCCCCGTTCTCCCGTGCCGGCTTCACTGTTGGCTGCAGTACCCCCGACGGCCGTCGTGGTGAAGGGTGGCGCTAATGAGTCTCATTTCTTAAAAGGAGCCTCATGCTCCTTTAAGTCAAGGTTGAAAACTTTTATTTACTTTCATTTACTGCTGCATTTCAGTTTTCCACCATAATGCACTACAATTTTTATTTTTCCGATCCCAACTGATTTCTCTCTGTCTTTTCTATTCTATTTACAGCTGCAACTTAAATAACATTTAATTGGTTTGTAATTTCCTTGAGTTCTCTCTCTCTCTCTCTCCCTCTCCCTCCCTCTCTCTCTATCTCTGTTCGTGAGTGAGTACTATGCGTGAGTGTTTGTATGTACCATGATGCTGCATGTATGGGCCTGCACATAGGTGTGGAGGATCTACTCACCTGTACAGAGTGGGCGTGTCTGAGTCCCCTGCCTCAGTAACGGGGCTAATTGGGTGTAAAGGGACATATGTGTTGTTGTGGAAAAAGCCATCAAATGCTCTTTAATGTGTTCTTTCCAACTAGGTAAATAACTGGACTGAAACTGAGTGTGTAAGTTACGAAGAATAAGACTTGAGAAATTATCCAGATTTCAGTAGATTTAATTAAAACAATTGCATGCAAAAGGGTCTGAACACACATCAGGCGTCTTGATGCAGAATGACAATGAAACAGAGGAAGCATACTGATTTTAAGGCACAAAGGATGATTCATTCGTACGATTCGAGTAGACAAAATCATCTTTAAGGTCAGTGTTAATCCTTTTTTGAGCAGACTCCCAGTCTGTACATTTGGCTGTTGTTTTGCTGCTCTCAGCAGATTGGGTTTAATCAAGTAGCCAAGGCTGAATTTTTTATTGTGTGTGTGTGTGTGTGCGTGTGTGTGTGTGTGTGTGCGTGTGTGTGTGTGTGTGTGTGTGTGTGTGTGTCTGTGTGTGTGTGTGTGAGAGTGTGTGAGAGAGAGAGAGAGGGAGAGACTCCAGCATCAGCTGCATCAGATCAGGCAGACTGATTAGGCTTTATAATCTCCTGTATGAAACAACAGCTGACCAGGTCCCCGGGGTTCTGGCCACACACTGAAACATGCACACACAGGCATACCTGTGTTGGTGGCCATGACGGCAGGTACCTGCTGCTCCCTGAGGAGGCTGCTCTCTTCCACACACCTGGTATCTACAGCCCCTGGTGGCAGAGGTGAAACCTCACAACAGAAAAACAGGTGGACAAACCAGCAATGTGTCTGTTTTCTTCCAATGACGGTTTTGCATCCTCACCTGGGGTTATGAGACAGAGCAAAGTGATCTCTAAATCTGTACAGTGACATACGGACAGACATATTCAATGCAGTGCAAATATTTAAGAAAAATGTTTTGAATAGATTTCACCAAATTAACTTGAAAAACCTGAACAAATCTGCAGTTTTTCTGTTTGAGAACTTGCATGTGTCTTCGTGGGACCAAAAGTAGTTCTCATAGATGTCTTGCCACTGAAAATTTCTGTGTGAATTACATTGTTTAAAACATTCAGTCTCATTTACTTGCACATAAAAAAAAACGTGTTTTCAATCGATATTATTACATACTAAATATTTATATATATTGTTTATTATTTTGCCTTAATTGAAGTTCATGTACTAAAGATTCTGAAAGACCCTATTGGTCATATTGGTCATATTGGTCATATTGGTCATATTGGTCGCTCCTTAATCTTGAAATTTCCTTAGACCCATCACTTTCTACAACATGTTATTTGAAATGTGGGGCTACAGATTTTTGCAGATTTTAACATTATGTTAAAGTTATGAGAAAAGTGCTTAAATGGATAAAAGGGCAATTTAAGTTCGAAAAACATCTTTTGCTTTGATTAATTGTTTACTTTTGGGCAATACAGAAATCACACTTTTTTTTTCTTTTCCTTTTCAATGGCAAGATCATTTCTGCTCATCTGAAGGTTTGGTTACAAGCTAAAACTGGTATTATTATTACTGCATGCACAGTCCCACTAGAGGAATATAATGATGTGGGCACACACATATCCACACACGATTCTAATAACTTCCCTTCAGCTCAGCTGTGTGCTGGGGGAGCTGGTCAACAGCAGCAGTCAATTGATTGAGTGCAGAGGAGGAAGAGGATGTGGAAGAGAAGGAGGACGGAGCCACGGGCGATGAACAGCAGAGGATGCAAAGTCCAATCGAAAATCTGTGAACCACAAACATTTCTGCCCCATGCATGTAAAACACACCGCCCTTCGCACCCAGACCATCACATACTGGGAGGGAGAATTTGAACCATCTAGCGTGGATGCTGTCAGTAGTATCTGCTCATCGGACTATTCTAAAAGAAGGTAAATTTACCTGATTGTTATCTTTTTTTTTTTGCTGTTTATGTTTAAAAATCAGAAATATTTCTTGCCTTATCATGACACTTTATTAAAATAAAATTAGCTTGTATGTCTGCTCATCATTCAGTACTAGTACACTACAGGTGTACTAAATCCATATTTTTCAAAACTGACTATAAACAGGTTAATAAATAAATAATTAGCATTTTCTTAGAGTAGATTAGAAAAAAAAATGTTTTATGATCAATTGTATCAGGTAGCAAAACATCTTTTAAAGCATGATAAAAATTCAACATAAAACTAGAGTCATGTACCCAAAAATGTAAGGTGTTCAACCATATGTGAACTCTTAAATCTGTGTGAGGTTGGCAGCACTTCAGAATTATTATTATTTGCAGGGATGAGAAACAACTGGATTATAATGGAATATTTATTCAAGAATTTTGAAAGAGGTCATGGCAATTCACTAATATATCATATTTCCTGTGAATTTCATGCTCATGTTATTTTTTTCGCCAAATTGCAAAGACACCTCCTGTGCTGGAGAGCAGTAAGTTCTAAAAATGTATTATTTTCAAAAAAAGCATTATCCAACTCTTAAAAATGAATTAGAGTTATCTGATAAGAACGGGGCTGCGGTTAATTTGACCTTATACATGGTCTTGGTGATGACGGTGATACTGAGAGGCTGCGGTACCCTGCATTGACTCTAGATGTCAGTGTGATGTCGATAACAATGTCTTTTAAGGAGTGTGAAACAGACGGAGACTGATGAAAGCTGAGAACGATATGGTCGAAGATGAGGAGGAACCGATTTTCAGAGGTAAAATAAATGGAATGAATTCTCTTCTTTTCTTTGTTGTGTCCATCCACACGTTCCATTTGCTCCTAATTCCGCACTGAATAGTGCTGTTTTGCAGTTTATGATGGCAGGTAGGGCCACAGACTTGCAGACTACCTAATTAATGCTCTTGAGCCCAGGAGATGTGTGCACATGTGAGTTTGTGTATTTGTACTTCCAGTTACGTGTGCTGTTTGTGACTGTGTACACACACACACACACACACACACACACACACACACACACACACACACACACACACACACACACACACACACACACACACACACACACACACACACACACACACACACACACACACACACACACACACACACACACACACACACACACACACACGCCCAGCACCACCCCCGGGGTGTGCAGCAGACTGCAGGGCCTGGTGCAGGAACAGAGCTGGGATCATGGAGGCAGCTCTGCAGGCATCTGCCCCCAGGAAGCAGCACCAGTTCTGCACAGCTGGCACCAAGGCCTTTGTGGGCCAGGAAATGGTACACCTCCCCAACATCATAAATGTGAGTGTGTGTGTGCACACACACACACACACACACAAACACACAAACACAGCGAAAAGATAAACAAACAAATTAACCTTTGGGAAAAAAACTATAATAATAAAATATATGGTGGGAGAATCCAATACTTATTGAGATTCATTTGTTTTTTTAATATAGACATTTTTAAAAGTATAACAGTTTACATGACAAAGTGTCCTTTTTGAAAAAATCATATTTATTTATACATTTCTTTGGGGAATTCAAATATGGAGAATTGAACAATTAGAGCCTACTCCCACCCACTTCACCTCACTCTGAAATCCTGGGTTTCCAAAATGACCAGACGAAACATGACATAAAAGAACTTCTGTATGAATGAATGAATGCATTGTTGTTTATTAATGTGTCATACACCTCTAAGGTTCCAGCCTATAAGGGCTTACAAGACACAGATACACTACACCAGCAAACAAACATCAGTTGCGTACAAACAAAAACACAAACACAAAATTCTTAATTCTACTTATACATTACAGATCAAATTAGAGATCCTTTCTCAGTTTCCATATAATTTGTCCTTTCTCTGTTTCCAGGCTCTCTTTATAAAGGTAGCTATAGAGAAAACCTCCTCTCTGAAAAACCATTCCAACTTAGCATCATCCTCAGTCCAAAACAACTCAGGTTTACAATCTTGCATTTTCTGAAATAAAAGCTTCCTGGCTTCATCATATAATGGACAATAAAACAAAAAATGAAGTTCATCCTCAACAACATTTAAATCACAAACACTACATAATCTTTCCTCTTCAGGAACAGAGTTATACCTGTTTCTATGGCCAGAGGGAGAATCCCAGTTCGCAATTGAGCACATAATGATCTTTCTGATCTATCCAGGGGTAAAGTCGCATAAGGTTCAGGACAATAAATATTCTTCATCAACCGGTAAGTTCTAATTTTCGGTTTATGCCAGATGTCATTGGCCCATATTTTTTTATACTCAAAGAATAACATACGCTTCACATACTGAATATTACACCGCTGACCATTTATAAAAATATGTTGTAGATCCGTTTCATTAAAAATAGGATTTATTCCCTGACACCAAGGACAGTTATGTGTTTTATCCCAATCCCTGTATTTATTTTGCCTGCCCCAGGATATCATGTAAATGTATTTGATTATTTACATGTAATATTAAAAGTGTAAGGATGTTTGTGCAAGTGTTTGCACAATCACCCTCATAGTACACGGTAGCATGTTTCAAAGATATACTTGCTAGGTTTGCCGAGCAACGTGTCTATCATTATCTGCAGTCAGTAGACAACCAGCTGACAGAGTGAAAGGCCCTTACCTTGGATTACACATGCTGAGGATGCTGCTCTGGGCCTGGCCGCCAGGGCAAGCAGGACACTAACAGGCCTGGGCCTCAGCCATCTTCTCTGCACCCACACACATGCAGGACTGCGGGGTACAATTAGGCGGACAGGACGCCATACCACGGCTCACCTGTCAGAGAGACTGCCGACATGCATGGGGTGCAAATTGACACGAATGCCACAACTAGGCCGACAGGAGATCCACAACAGGGACAAATCTCCATAACAATCCCTGGTGTCCTGTCAGTCAGTACAGGGCCCACCTCACATTGACCTCTCACACCAGACATTGGGCTCTATCTCCTCTTTGGCACAGCCCTAGACGTGGGCCACTACAGGCTCGGTCACTGAGCAGAAATGACACAGTTACATACAAGCCCTGCCAGCACCACCATCAGCCTCTCAGTCATTACCTTCTATCAGGCAACCAGAAAATAGACTGGTAGAATCTGTAGGGGAAAATGACCTAAAGGCCTGACCTGAAAATGGCACAAAAAACTGAAAGATGGTTCTACTCACTCCTAAAATAATAGTCTGTGTCAGCACACCTGGCCACTAGCCACTGGCTATGTCAGTGCTCACCAAACCAGATAGAGGGGACACAAACTAGACAGTCAATCTAAAATTGCTTCTGCCTTAAGTACTGTAGCACAAAAGACTACACAAGTTTTGCTATTTGTTACAAAGTTCACAATTAGATAAGGAATTGATAGAAAACTTCTTTGCATGGTAAACAAGAAAAAGCTATTATTTCAGACAAAAGATTATGGCAAGGAGTAGGAACACAGTTAATCCAATTCTCTGACTGCAAACTGCCATTTGGAATGTTGCTAGGGCAATGCACCGCTAAATTTACTGACGTTTGCGCTAATCCATTTAATTCTCTTTTAAGGGGGAAAGTGTTCACTTCAGTGAACGGCATGTTTTAATGTTGATGATTTAAAGACGGATGGATTTATGGAAGTGGAAAGACCCATGGATGCAGGCGGCTAGTGCGGGAGAGGATACTGTGTAGCAGTCAAGGACGGGGAGAGGATGGAGGAGGGGTGGTGGGGGGGGGGGGGGGTGGGTGGGGGTTGGGGTTTTATGGCTTCCAGGGTGGGCAGGTTTACCACTTTTTTTCCATCTCTCTATCATTCCTTCCCTCTCTATTCCAAAATAGAGTTGAATTTAGCTGAGGAGGCAGGTAGCACTTAATTTAGCTTTCCATCTCCTTTAACACAAGTAATGGTTCTCCTTGTTTGGAACTATATAGAGGCAAATGCTGGGGCTGTATGCAGGACCGGTCCCCCTGGTGAGGCGGGCTCATCCCAGCCCATTGTTCTCTATCAGTGGACAAGGCTGATTCCTGTAATTAGCTGTCAGCGCAGAGCCCTCAGCAGCTTAGTGCTGTCCGCTCAAATCAAACTAATGAAATGCAATATGCTCAAATGTCCTGGATGCATATCTGTAACAGGCCTGCACACATAAGAAGAAAGCAGGGGGAGTCTGAGCCATGGCAGGGAAACATCCCCCCTTTGCAAAATTAAGGATTCAATTCTATGCTCATTAATCCGTTAATTCAGCACATTTGTGACAGCCAATTAATGTGGATGAGTGTGTGATCTGGGCAGGATAGGAGTCGCCTAGGAATAGTAAGAGAACCAGGCATTAGGGGTTAAGGGCTAGCGGACCCCAACATCACTTAACCACTTTATTTTCAATGGTGATCCTGGCAATCAACAAGACTTAGTATAGAAAAAACACACTTACAAAAAAAAAAAGTAATTGTGTAGGAAGCAATTTCAGATTTTTCCACAAGAGAATGGGTGTTCAGATGAAGCAGACTGTTTTACTCCTAAACTCTTTCCTGCTAAATATGATAATGTGACATCAGACTTACTGGTGAAAACTTCCATAGAGGCAGGATGTAATGTCTGTGTGTTCTGTGTACTATGTGGCATATAACTAGGGAATGCAAAAAAACAACAACTTTGTCTCAGTATTTCCATGGTAAGAATGCTATGTGTTTGCAAATGACATTGAATATCACCAAGTTACAAGACTGTGAAAAGTGTTAAGGCAGTAATTGCATAATAAATTAGTGTTTGAACTTAACATTGTTTTCACTGTATTCTATAAGTACAATCTAGTGAAAATGTGTGGCGTTATCTTTGGAAATGTTTGGAAAATGACTATATTAGTTGTCTGTTACTGAACAGAATTGTACAAAATGCAGTTTTGACCAAACACCTGAATTTGATCTTACAAAGTTGCATTCAGTATTTTTGTGGTGACACGGCACTGTACCCCAGTTTCCATTTTCACTGGTGTAGTTCTACAAAGCAGAAGAGATTTGATAGAAACTAATTCTTATGTTCTTATCATAGTGCCCTCAACTATCCTCCTTAGACTGTGTTTTATAATTGCTGTGCTCTCAGAATTATATTGAGAATGAAGGAAATAAGGTATTACCCTGCACTTTGCTAATTGGGCCAGGTTGCCAAGAAACCTCTGATAGAAATCATCCGACAGTGCTCCTGATTCAAATACACAGTAATTTACTTATTAAGCTTTTGGTCACATAATTATATTTTGAGCAGCAATAAAAGTCAATATTCCCTTGTGAATTCCCATTTTTCAACAGTGGTGAGGAAAAAGTCCTTTAAAAAAATGTTGTGGCTGTAAAGGTCTTATTCAAAGTGTACAGACAGGAAGGGGGAAGAGAAATGGGCAGGGCATGCAGCAAGGGGCTGCAGGCTGGGACTCAAACCAGCGACCAAAAGGGGGCTGTAGGCTCAGTACATGGGCCACTTGCTCCAACCACTAACCAGCTGCCTGAAAATGTCCTTTTTAACAGGAGCAAATCTGCTGCACAGAAGACTTTATTATTACTAACAATAATAAGAACATCAGTAATACTACTACTACTACTACTACTACTACTACTACTACTACTACTTATAATAATAATAATAATAATAATAATAATAATAATAATAATAATAATAATAATGTTGATGATGATAATACTAATTATAAATTAAATCCAAATTTATTTCAATAATAATGAATTTTAAAAGTATTGTATTCATATTGTCATTACACAGGTCAATGAGCAGTACTGTTCATTTTAATATAACATAGCTTCAAATTAATTGAACTAATATACACTTTTTGTATTTTTGTAATCACGGTCTGACTATTAAAACATAAATGGGAATTTCAGCCTTCATGCACTATTGACGGAGGCCTTACATATTCACATATATTTTCTCTCATTGACTTGTGATGGCTAATGTTTTATTAATTCCAGTGAAATTAGTGAATCAACAGTGGATCTTGTTCTTGTTCACAGGTTCAGCTAACAAGAGCTAAATCCCACTCACATTTGTCTTTACATCCATCCATCCATCCATTTTCTACCGCTTATCCGTTACCGGGTTGCAGGGCAGCAGTCTTAGCAGAGATACCCAGACTGCCCTCACCCCAGACACTTCCTCCAGCTCTTCCGATGGGAGACTGAGACGTTCCTGGGGTCTCCTCCCGGTGGGACATGCCTGGAACTCCTCCCTAGGGAGGAGGGACATGCCTGGATCTCCTCCGTAGGGAGGCGTCCAGGAGGATCCGGTACAGATGTCCAAGCCACCTCAGCTGACTCCTCTCAATGTGGAGGAGCAGCGGCTCGACTCCGAGCTCCTCCCGGGTGACCGAACTCCTCACCCTATCTCTAAGGGAGCGTCCAGCCACCCTGCGGAGGAAACTCATCTCTAAGGGAGCGTCCAGCCACCCTGCGGAGGAAACTCATCTCTAAGGGAGCGTCCAGCCACCCTGCGGAGGAAACTCATCTCTAAGGGAGCGTCCAGCCACCCTACGGAGGAAACTCATCTCGGCCGCTTGTATCCGCGATCTCGTCCTTTCGGTCACTACCCAAAGTTCATGACCATAGGTGAGGGTAGGTGCGTAGATTGACCGGTAAATAGAGAGCTTCGCCTTTCGACTCAGCTCCTTCTTCACCACGACGGTCCAGTACATCGACCGCATAACTGCGGACGCTGCACCGATCCGTCTGTCAATCTGACGCTCCATCTTTCCTTCGCTTGTGAACAAGACCCCGAGATACTTGAACTCCTCCACCTGAGGCAGGACTCTTCCACCCACCTGGGGAAGGCACGGCACAATTTCCCTTGTCTTTACATGTTTCACTAAAATTGTTTAAAAAACAATTTTTTTGCATATTAACATGTTTGCTGCATCAGAGGATCCTGTTACCCACTTCATTCATCTTCTGCTTCCATTTCCTCTCTTTGTCTTCCTTTCCTGTGTTATGTAGGCATTTGTGTTTATGTGTGTGTGCATGATGATGCGCATATGATGGAGGCCTGTGGGCATTAAGCCATCAAGATTTTTCCATAGTGTTAGTGGCCTCGTAGTCTCCACTAAGTCATGATCAGATGGGTCTGGGCTGCACGGGGACTTAGCCTCAGGCATTCAACAATAATGCCATCTCCACCATGTGTGAACATTTGTTCTCTTCAATTAAAAAAGTAATCTGAATATTCAAATTGTTTTATTTAATGATAGCTCTCCACCATACATGCATACAGTTACTGGAGTTTTGTGTTGTGGGATTAAAAAAGAAAAATTAAGTGTCAGATTTCAAATAGGACACATCTGTGTGTCATATCACAATCAAAATAATCTAAGATGGGCCCCCCTGCGCCCGGATCTCTCCTTCTCCCTCTTCCTCTCCTCTCCCTCTGCTTTTCAGGTTTTTATACAAGCTAATGGACGTTAACATTAGAGCTAGCCAGTTAGGTTAAGTTACAAGGTTGGTAAACGTTGGCTGCGCTGTTTCTTACCTTGCTCTACTCTGACTTTATTAATTCCAGGTTCACCGTCACCACCCTTTTTAAAATATTTGGGTAGAGAATCTCTGAGGCCTCTATTTTCTTCTTCTCTTCTTCTCTCTTCTCTTCTCCTCTGAGCACCAGACTTGTGCTGACCGGACATTTTGAGCGCACTGAACTTCAAATTAAATGATAACATCAAATTTTGATCAGGCCAAACCATTTTTGTGTTGGGGGTTCTTGACCACAAGGACAATTAGGAAGAAAACAAATAACAAGATTTTATGTAACTCAAATACTACATATTTTTTCCATATTCATATATATCCAGGCATATTTTGAAACATTTTGAAAAATGATTCCATAATTTAATGAGAATAATTAAAAAAAAAAAAAAAAAAAAAGATTTTTTTTTTTTCAGTTCTGGGGCCCCTCCCTACCCTAGGCCCGGGACAACAGACCCGTTTGTCCCCTGCTATCGGCGGGCGTGTGTCTGTGTATGACAATTATGTGTAACAGCCGGCCATATGCATGCAAAAATGTATGCTTATGCTGCTTATAAACTGGTAGATGTGTCCTCACGTGTGGACACCCACTAATCCAATATATCAAATTTTTTTACGTTTCTGAATGTACATATATTTACTGAAGTGGTACTGTAAGGAATCACTAGGAATCATGCTCATGCTGGGAATACCTCTAAGTATTATAGTTAAGGTCTAGACAAAAACCCATACAATTTGATATCCAGTCTTTTATTCTTATTTTATTTTTTTTTGGGGGGGGGGAAGAGGGGGGTGACATCCGCTGCTAAACCAGGAAGCAAGAACACATGGAGGCACACGTCGAGCACTGGAAATCTGCAACAAAAACCACAAACGAAACAAGACACCGACACGGAGCCGACCAAAACACGAGCAGCAATCGACACAAATGTCGAGATCCAATCACAGTTTAAGCTAAGCTACCACGACTAACTAACCCCAAAAACTACAGAGCAAGCATGCAGGTGAACAAGCCAGTGTGTGTGGCTATGTGTGTGTGTGTGTATATGTATGTGTGTGTGTATGTATATGTCTGTGTGGTTATGTGTGTGTGTGTGTATGTGTGTGAATGTACAGTATATGTCTGTGTGGCTGTGTGTGTGTGTGTGTGTGTGTGTGTGTGTGTGTGTGTGTGTGTGTGTGTGTGTGTATGTGTGGCTATGTGTTTGTATGTTCCGTGTGTATATGTATATGTCTGAGTGGCTGTATGTGTGTGTGTGTGTGTGTGTGTGTGTATCTGTGTGGCTATGTGTATGTATATGTGTGGCTATGTGTGTGTATGTATGCATGTATGAATGTATGTATATATGTGTGTGTGTGTGTGTGTGTGTGTGTGTGTGTGTGTGTGTGTGTGTGTGTGTGTGTGTGTGTGTGTGTGTGTGTGTGTGTGTGTGTGTGAGAGAGTGTGTTTAATAATCCTATCAAAGCTCCACCTGAAGTGTATCTATAGTGGGGGGGGGGGGGGGGGGGGTTCTGTTGCAAATAAAACCTCTCTTCCAATTCCTTGCATTTTCATTGCATTTTTAGCCTAGTTATTTTTGTGGTAGAAGTACTCGGTACTCGGTATCGGCGAGTACACAAATTAAGATACTCGTATTCGTACTCGGTGTGGAAAAAATGGTATCGGGAGTGCATGTAATTAATGCAATAAAAACAGGGAGGGGGAGATCAGGGTATCATGCTGACAATGACCCCCCCCCCCTCCAGAACAAAGTATCCTTGTTAAATGTATTTATTAAATGTTGAATGTGCAGTGTCTACAGTGTTATCAAAACCGTGAGGCGGGGAATGCCGGGCCACGCGGGACAGTGTCTCCCACGCCCCGGACCCCCCGCCCCTTCGCCTATGTGCGTATGAATCGTGTAGGGGGGGCAGGAAGAGGAGTGGAGGCTGAGGCCAGGAGGCAGGGCCAGTAGAGCCGGCACTGGAAAGGCGCCCACGCTCCCCCGCCGGCCCTCCAAGTCAGGCCAGAGCCCCACCGTACCTCCATGGGCGCCCCAGGCGCCGTCGGAGCCCCCAGGCGGAGGGGGGTTAATGACCCAACATCCCTCTATTCATACTGACGACATAAGACATAGACACCTGAGAATGACTCCACCCCGCCGCCGCGCCCCCCGACCCCCGGTCCCGGCCCGAGCCCCACCCCCCCCAGGGGCCACCCGGGCGGACACCCCAAAGGTCACGGAGTCCCCACAGATGAAGGGGCTATGTAAATTATATCTGAAATTGAAAATATGTTTGATGTCCCTAGTCTACATTAAAAATGTTTTCCCTAATAACTTAGACAAGCAATGGAAGATTTACACCTTAATGTTAGTGTTTCTATGAAGGGTAAGGAAGGTCTGCTCTCCATTTAAGTAGCGTATCAGTAGACCAGCCCCACTGGTGGCTCTACTTACATGAAATGGTTTATAGACTTGAGGTAAACATAAATAAAACATGACAAACGACAAATCCTCACAGGATTGGCAATGCACCATCAAAGTAATGTAGTTTCCTATCAAACACTTCAGCCAACAGAGTTACAGATATCATGCTGACGTCACTTAGTCCTTGCGGGTTTGCTAATTTGTCTTATCAGCATCTGTTACAGGTGATTTGTGGTTAACTGGATTTAGCAGTTCAGATTAGAAAACCTTTATTTAGGTGTTTTTGTTTCATGTTTTTACATGGACTCTTAAGTAGTCATCAGGTGTCTGTCCATTCCGGCACAGATTTAAAGGGAAAATTTCCTCATAATTAACTGGTTTGAGTGAACAATGGTGGCAAGTGATGCAGTGAGTTTATTTTATCAGTAAAACAGAAGCAAAATGAGTACACTCAAAAGAAAGTGGTGACACCAGTGTCATGTCTGGAGTTATACTGGCTGGATTTTTTTAACAGAATCTTTTCATAGTGAAACGTGAAAAAGAGCATAAGCATGAAGCGGAGCAGGAGCACTTTCCATGCAATGTTTTGAAAAAGATAGTTCTGAGTAGGGGTGTAACAATATATCGTGCCACGAAATTTTGCGATACAAAAACGTCACAATACGTGTCGTGGAGGTGACAAAGTGTATCGCGATATTGGGTTATTAATATGAATCTATTGTGTTGACTAGTAACGCGCATCCGGCCGCGCCTCGACCCGCGGACCAAAATCTTACTCTGCTCATTAGAAACTAGTCCTGTTTTGTGGTCCCGTTTTGAGCTCTGAACTTTTACTTATGTAAGGCTGGTGTAGAGTTAAGCCTTACCTTATTAAATTAAACCTTTTTGGGGTGGTGAGTAGGATAAACACGGGCAACTTCTGCTGAGCTCCAGTGTACTTTAATGTCCCTCAACAGTGTAGGATTTTAGAACATCAACACAGCACCTAGTGCCGTACTGTGGCGTATCACTCCGCCCAATCTGAAACAGACTAATCACTACAGATAAACTGACTAGTGTCATTATAGTCCCTGATTTACATCACAATATAAAGAATATATTTATAAAATAATCAACCCTGAATTACCAAAATAACCTTCTTAACAAAAATAAATCTCCTCTTACACTTATAAGGTGAGCATAAATCAATCTTTTTGTATGATGTAAAATTGTATGTATTTATTTACTTTCATTTATTTATTTAATTTTAGGTGTTAAATTAGAAAGAGAAAAGTCAAATCATACATGAGAGAAACTATTCAGTTTGTGTCTAAATATTTGTACTTGTATGAAACTGAAGATCATAATGCAAACCTGACATTTACTTTTAGTTCAGTTTCCAGTTTCCAGTTTTTTCCAGTCATATGTTCCTCATTCAAGGTTGTTAAATAAATACTGCTATAATATCGTATTGTTATCGTGACCTCAATATCGTGTATCGTACCGTATTGTGAGATTAGTGTATCGTTACACCCCTAGTTCTGAGGGAGAGCACAACAACACAGTATCTGCATACAATAAAGTAATCTTGAATAATTAATCCACGTATAATTTTAATTCTATAAGAAGGAAGGAACATTGTGCTGAAGTCTACAGAGCATCAAGTATTATAGATTCATCTTATCCCTTATCAGTCTTCAAAATCATGGTCCAGTTATGTAATGTTGATAAAGGAAAGACAAATTCCAGACAGATCTAAAAGCTGCTACAAAAATTGCAGATTTTAAAATCTACACCTAATACATAAATAAAAATGATGGTCATGAACTTGTGTAGCCACTTCCACATGATGATTATGCTTTTAAATTACTTCCACAGCAAACTGTGTGAGTATTTTCTTTCTTCAGGTGTCTGTTGATATGCATGTATGCAACGTCACCAGAGCATCTGGGGATCTGAAAAAGCAGTCAAGTTGTTAATTTGAACCTGGCCATATTGAGGTCTGGCCGAGCAGGCTCAAGTATGGCAGTTTTTAAATACAGCTCATTACTCATTACTGCCGAGCTTAGGTCCCTTAATTTGTGGACCTTGGCAGCTGGACCACCTGGCCACACATTAAATACTAAAGGCTGCTTTCCCTAATGGCCACAGATTAAATCATTACCCTAACAAATCAGAAGGAATTCTGCCTTGGTTGATGTGGCAACTGCAAGGGGAACACAGAAAGTTGAAGAGGAAATATGCAGAGTAAATATGAAACACAGACACAAACTGTATGGAAGGGCAGACCAATAGGGGGGAAGCGGAGGGCAGCGGCCCCCTCACTTAAAATATAGTAAAAACAAATACTACTCTGCTGAAATTCCCCCCAATGCATTGAAATATATACCTATCAGCCAATCTGATAATATAGTTTCTCAGCCAATCAGAAAACAGAATCTTTTTGTTGCCAGGTAAGGTCTGAGTTTCAGCCTCAAGTGCTTCAGGCCCTATAACGCAACATTTGAAAACAGAAATATTAGAAGTTATTTTAGCAAAAAAAGGAGAAGCAAGCAGAAGAAAATTATAGTCCTGAATTCTCCTCCATTCTCTATTTTTTATTTCTAAGCATTAAGTGATGGTACATTATCTCACATGTTTGTAAATATTTTATTATTTCTTTTCATGTGACAATAACTAATATGCACACTATAACGCTTGCTCAACCCCACCCTTGTTAAATGGCATTTAACAACTATACCAAGCATAAATTGCACATAATTTAAAAATATTGTGGCATTTGCTAAATTAATGTATTGTAATAAAAATAGCTATCAAAAAACATTGTTGTCTGGGATCTGTTTGAATTTCCATTTGTTAAAAAATATATTGTGGAGAATAGGAATTTGGGATTGTTTTTGTTATTTGAGATTTGGTTTTTGAAATGAGAAGTTCTTGCTTGTTTAAAGTTATAGCATGCAATGTTTGAGAGCTAGCAAGATTTGAAAGTGGCACCTCCTCTAAGCCCCGCCCCCTCCTCCCCCTCCCAGCTTAAATCATGTAAAAACTCTAACCAATCCGTTTCATTCGGTCCGAATGAAACGGATTGGTCCAGGACCAGAGGCTACGGCGTAGCCTACGGCGTAGCCGTGGCTGTAGAGCCTGCAGCGCACCGCCACCCGCTCTCCGCTCTCCGCTCTCCACTCTCGCCGGGATGGAGACGCCGGTGGGCAGGATGCACGTTTGGGTGGGCACGGCCCACCCCTGCCCCCCCTAAAACCGGCCTCGCTTACAGGTGAATGAGACATGGGGTAGTTTGTTGAAAATGTGCTCTCCAAAATGTCCTGGAAAACTCGACTCCTGCAAATGCGCGTTCCCCAAAGTTTGTGGAGGCGTGGCTTTGGACGGAGCGCTGACGGGAGGGGGCGGGGCTTAGAGGAGGTGCCACTTTCAAATCTTGCTAGCTCTCCAAAATCATGGATAATACCTTTAATAGAGTTATTATAGATTTTAAGGTGTTGGCATAAAAAGTCATAGTGTACGGTTAATTTTGATTTCCTCCATCTCCTTTCAGCACTCCTGCAGTTTCTTTTTAGTTTCTTTATTTCCTCAGTTCTCCATGGGGGTGTAGGTTTTATCCTAATTGTTTTGGTTAAAAGAAGAGCCACTGAGTCCAGCGTTGCCTTAAGAGTATTGTTAAAATTGTCAATGATAAAATCACAGGGTGCTGGTAAAATCTCTACAAGAGTGCTCTGTAAAATCTGGATAAGATTTGCAGCCACTTCAGAAGTTAAAGGAGCATGAGGCTCCTTTTAAGAAATGAGACTCTCTAGCGCCACCCTTCGCCACGACGGCCGTCGGCGGTACTGCAGACAACAGCGAAGCCGGCACGGGAGAACGGGGAGAACGCGCATGACGTCACATCCGCAGGACAGTGTGGGAAATTCAGGCCCAGAATTGCAGCACATTTTGCAGCACACAGCCTGTTCAAGGCAACGGACAGATATGCTAGAGGGCTCATTCTTTTTGGTTTGGAACGCTTCATCTGACATTATTACTAGAAAACTTAAAACGTATACAAATTTCTTTTCATAAATCCTGCCTCAATCCTGCCTCATGCTCCTTTAAGTAACGTTTCCTCACCGTTCTCACCGGGGCCTCCCGCTGGTTAAAACTGGTGATGTTGTATGTAAAAGTCCTGTAAAAGTCGCCCAAAACGCCTATCCAAGGCATACCCAAAGTAAATTGAAAGCTGTTCTTGAACCGTTTGAAGTACATGGATGGTTCTGGTATCTTTTGAAAGGTAACACTCTGAGGTTTTTCCAACTGTCAGAATCACATAAAGACTCGTGGGTCGTGTCCTCGGACTCAGTATTGAGTACTTGACCTTCATTGGCCTGAATTAGCCACGCCCCTTCTTCTGATTGGTCAATATTTGATAATCCCTATTTTCTGGCATAACTTTTGAATGGTTTGACATAGGGAGTCGTGGGTGGTGTCATCGGACATGGTTTTGAGTCCTTGACCATAATTGGTGCAAATTAGCCCGGCCCCTTCTTCTGATTGGTCGATATTTCATAGTTCCTATTTTCATAACTGGGAACTATGGTTTGACATAGAAAGTCGTGGCTGGTGTCATGTCTGATATGCTTATGGGGGGCCATGAGTGCGAGGGCCCGTTCATCACTGCTTGCAGCTTTAATTTATCCCTTTTTTATTATTTATTATTTCTTATCCCTGTTGCGAGTAAATAACTTTCTGATATACATCTACAGGAGTAATACTGTTTGAGTCAAATCTAAATCAAAATGATATATGATATTATATAAGTATTCAGCAAATTGTTATGGGCTAATGTACCTTTAGGCACTCAGCTCCTAGACAGCACCCCTCTCTATTTCTCTCTCTCTACATGTGAATGAATTACCATATTAAGTAGCCTTGTGTGCATTTTGTAGCTTATGTAGATATGCTTAAAACTCCAAATTGATTTCTTATTTATTTTTTACTGGTAAAATTTATACTGGGGCACTGCAGATCAATACTGGGGCATGTGCCCCATTGAAATATGTGTGGTGACGCAGAGGGTTCGTTGCATACTTAAAAGCTTGTTGGCTTTTGTACAAACACACCTCAGTCAGTCTCATGTGTGCTACTCTCTTTAAATCATATGTACCCATCATTCCATCTCTCCCTTTTCCTAGGTATTTTCATCCAGCTTTTTTTCTCCTTTGGCACATTTTAGTTTTCAATTGTTCATAGTCACTCCTCAAGTTCAATGAGTCTTCACCTCCAAAGCCATGAAAAAAAAATTAATACACAACTTAAAGATGCAAAGAAATAAACAAACATTTAACAGACAACTCAACTGAACACAGGAGAAGCAGAACTAGAGTTTACCAGCCATGGTAATCTAGTGCCTTTGAACTATCAAAAGAAATGCAGTTTGCTACATGTTAAAACATCCAAAGGTGAGGGGGGCACTAGCGAGCAGCTATATGTGAGGTCGTGTTTGTACAGAGCTCCCGACCGGGGTGAACCGTTTTTGTAAATAATTTTTTTAGAAAACAACTTTGGACGGACTGAGTTCATCTCTGGCAGCTGAACAACACCAAGGCATCGTACTGACAGCTTTATCTGTTTTATTACATACGACTAAACGACAAAATGCCTAAAGGAAAACGCAGCAAGAAGGAGGTCTCTGCTAAAACCTCGGTTGAAAACGCGTCCGCAAATGAGGAATCCTCAGGCCTATCTGACCTATCTGCCATCATGGCTGCCATTACAAACAGTGAAAACAAACAGACTAAACCTAGTCTCTGTGTAAAGGAGGAAAAACATTCACAAGACATAACTTGTTCTGGGATCACGACTCTGACACTCAAAAACCAATGTTTTTCAAAAGCATAAACACTCAACGAATTCACAAATCACACCCACATTAGAACTTATAAATGATTTTGATCCGAGTTAATCATAGTTTTGAATAAGTAAACTATTATGAATTTCAAATGCTGAGTCATTCTATCTTCACCAGGTTTAAAAAAAAGGCAAACACACATTCACATAATATATGACACAATTACATACAGTGTCCCCGAGGGCTGGCATTTCATATTTGGTGGTGAACTCTATATTGTGTTCAAAACAATCTATATTTTGAATTTCTTTTTGATGTTCAATGCACAAAAGGCAAGATATACAATACAGTATAGCTTTGCACAAATTAGAGCCTTGGTAACTTGGTAAGACGACTTGGTTTTTGACTCAGATCAAATATAATTTGATTGTAAGTCCAGAGGATCCTCCCTTCAATGTGTTTTGGCAGGTTAGGCTAATGAAAGCTGTATTAAATACACTTTGTGTTGTAAAATTGTACCTGGATGATAAACTTGTGTCCTGAAATGGCAACAAAAAGCAACAAAATAAACAATGGTCACAAGAGAAAGATCCAGTGATCTGAACTCGGTGCTGAATATGAAATCCTTAGTGTGTGTGTGTGTGTCAGATGTTGCTTCCTTGTGTATGCAAATGCATGAATGTGTGTCCATCTAAATCTGTTGTGGATGGAGAGATGCCTGATCCCAGTGTGTATACTATTCCTTCTGGGTCAAAACTAATTGGTACAGCAACGTTGAGACTTTTGCTCTGATAATGACCACAAGCACTCCAGCTGCTTTCGCATGACTGACCCAGCGCTGCCAACCCTTTCCCCTCAGTCCGTCTCATGGTGTATCCAATCCTTTGCCTTCCTGGTAAAAGCCTTGAGTGAAAGGTGAAAGTAGAACAACATGTAAATGATCCACGACAGAAGAGAAGCTACCCAATAAACATAATGCATTCTAAAGAACTTGTAATAATTTACATTTGAGGGAAATAAAAAACAACTTGACAGTAACAAAATGAAAGTAATGGAAATAAAATGTAATCATAAGTGTACATGCTTACAGCACAATACAGCTTTATCATTTATTGAGTATGTAACCCCAGTTCTTTGAACACCCAGCCTATTCAACCAGTGTTAATTCTTGGAGAAGTAAATTAAAATTGTTTAAACAAAACGACCAAACAAAATGAAAAGATCGCATTTGTACAATCCAGAGCCCAACAATGGTTTTGCTGAACTTTTCAAATAAATGAATGACTCAGGTACAGATCAAAGTTTCTAGTTTTGTAAGGAGGACTCATATTTTACCTTACAGAAGACTAAAAGATACTTTTCCATTGATTTCATGGAAAAATCAGACAAATAAGTTAACTACTGAGTGACAGGTCTACAAGGTCTGATTTATAAATCCTCAAATAAAATGTGAAAGTTGAAAAGTACATTTAAAAACAAAATTCAGACAGTACTTAAATCATGTAAATTTTGAAATAATCAAACCAGCTAGAACAAGCTGATTATAAAGAGAGCCTTTAAACATATGTTTTTGAATTTTAATCTAAAAGTTTAACTTCTACTTAAGAATTGTTGTGCTCTCTAAATTTCTGTACAGGAGTTAAACTGAGGGCATTTTATCTATGTTAAAGCAGTGCAGAAAGGTTAATGCACAATGCAATTATTGAAGTTATGCATGTAAAATAGGTGAACACAGGCTTTTGCATTCATGCATAGCACAAGTAGCTTTACAGCCCGTGCAAGCAGTAACTTACATCAGTGAGGGCATGTGTATGAATTTTCCGGTGGTGGTCGGACGCCAACGTTGTCACGGATAGGGTGCCCCGTTTCTGTCAGTCTGCAATTGTGGCTACATATGTAGTTTACCATCACCAAGTATGAATGGAGTGAATGAATGAGTCTTTGGGTACCTAGAAAAAGTGTTATGGATAATGGATATGAAACCTATCCATTATTATTATCAAGACATGTTTAGTAGAGAATACTTAAAGGGAACCCTGCGTATTAAAACATGTAGGTCTTAAAAGATAAATGTTGGTATCAATTATAACAATGTGATATAAAAAACCTTTTTGATGTCTTCGTTTTTATAAAATTTGAAAATATAATTCACTTTTCTGTAGGTGCGCCGTCACCTTAATGTTTTTAGCTGCATTTTCATCTGGGTTTCTGTTGCGCCGCCACCTGTTTAGACGTGTTTTCATTCGTTTCTGGGTGCGCCATCACCTTTAATGTTTAGTTGTGTTTTCATCTGTGTTTCTGATGCGCTGACACCATGTTTGCATCTGTGTGGAGGTGCGCATAATAATGTCACCATGTGTAGTGCGCCGTGCACACTTTATCCAATTTGTCACTGCAAAGTTTTGTTTGAGGAAAAAAGATCTTTGAAATACTTATTGAACACTGAATAGCCAACCAACCTATCCTCTCCCTAATGGATAGTGTAATATTCAGGCCGAGTGAGACTCTGAAATAGAGCAGTGGACGGACTGTTTCTGTGCCTATTACGAAATGTAATCCTGGCGGCGCCACTGTCCTAATGATTTATAAAGCATAGGACAGCGGTGGATGCTAATAATCTCCAAAATTATTGATATTGGAATACGTTTTATCACACAATAGCTTAAAGTGAACAGTTGCTGACAAAAACACGAGCTCTTGACAGCAAACGCTCTCCTCCTCTGTTTGCATTGAGACGCAGTTGCTGGGATTTTGTCCCAGTCTCGCCTCATCCCGTCTTTTTTGGTCTTCATTTGGCTCGTTTTGAGATATGTTTTCAGTGTTGTCTTCCTCATTGACCTTGTGCTCGGGTTCAAATTGAAATGGCTGAACAGATGACATGTTTATCCTCTGGATTATCTCGTTGAACAGTCACAACAGTGTACGGGGGCCAGCAGGTGCAACCGTGTGACGTCACTACCCAGAATGCATTGCGGTGTAAACAACAATGGCGACCTACGAGTTAAATTATATTTTCAAATTTTATAAAAACGAAAACATCAAAAAGGTTTTTTATATCACATTGTTATAATTGATACCAACATTTATCTTTTAAGACCTACATGTCTTAATACGCAGGGTTCCCTTTAAGATGTGCCTGTACTTTATCTTCAACAACATAGGCAAGGCAAGTCAAGGCAAGTTTATTTATATAGCACAATTCAAAACAAGATAATTCAAAGTGCTTTACATTGACATTAAAAGCGGCAAGACATAATTAGACAGTAAATAACAAATAAGATTGAATAAAATTATGAATAAGATGATAAGAAAAGAAGTAAAATAATAAAAAGCACAAGCTGTTATATAAATTATAAATAAGGACATTAGAGTCCAGCAGGTAAGTATTTAATTGAAGAGTGCGCTTGAGTAAACAGTAATGTTTTTATCCTGATTTAAAGGATCTACAGTTGGAGCAGACCTCAGGTCTACAGGAAGTTTGTTCCACCGGTGAGGAGCAGAATAACTGAACGCTGATGAACCTTGCTTGGTTCTGGTTCTGGAACCACAACAAACCAGATCCAGATGAAGCTCAGGGGTCTGGGAGCTTCATAGGAACTAACAGATCCAGATGAACCTCAGGGGTCTGGGAGCTTCATAGGAACTAACAGATCCAGATGAACCTCAGGGGTCTGGGAGCTTCATAGGAACTAACAGATCCAGATGAACCTCAGGGGTCTGGGAGCTTCATAGTTACTAACAGATCCAGATGAACCTCAGGGGTCTGGGAGCTTCATAGGAACTAACAGATCCAGATGAAGCTCAGGGGTCTGGGAGCTTCATAGGAACTAACAGATCCAGATGAACCTCAGGGGTCTGGGAGCTTCATAGGAACTAACAGATCCAGATGAACCTCAGGGGTCTGGGAGCTTCATAGGAACTAACAGATCCAGCATGGATTTTGGTCCAAGACCATTCAGGTCTTTGTAGACCAGCAGTAAGATTCTAAACTCTATCCTTTGACTCACTGGAAGCCAGGGTAGCGATTTCATGACCGGTGTAATATGGTCAAGTTTCCTGGTGTAATGTGGTCCAGTTTCCTGGTGTAATATGGTCCAGTTTCCTGGTGTAATGTGGTCCAGTTTCCTGGTGTAATGTGGTCCAGTTTCCTGGTGTAATGTGGTCCAGTTTCCTGGTGTAACATGGTCCAGTTTCCTGGTGTAATATGGTCCAGTTTCCTGGTGTAATGTGGTCCAGTTTCCTGGTGTAATGTGGTCCAGTTTCCTGGTGTAATACGGTCCAGTTTCCTGGTGTAATGTGGTCCAGTTTCCTGGTGTAATGTGGTCCAGTTTCCTGGTCCAGTTTCCTGGTGTAATATGGTCCAGTTTCCTGGTGTAATATGGTCCAGTTTCCTGGTGTAATATGGTCCAGTTTCCTGGTGTAATGTGGTCCAGTTTCCTGGTGTAATATGGTCCAGTTTCCTGGTGTAATGTGGTCCAGTTTCCTGGTGTAATATGGTCCAGTTTCCTGGTGTAATATGGTCCAGTTTCCTGGTGTAATGTGGTCCAGTTTCCTGGTGTAATATGGTCCAGTTTCCTGGTGTAATGTGGTCCAGTTTCCTGGTGTAATATGGTCCAGTTTCCTGGTGTAATGTGGTCCAGTTTCCTGGTCCAGTTTCCTGGTGTAATATGGTCCAGTTTCCTGGTGTAATATGGTCCAGTTTCCTGGTGTAATGTGGTCCAGTTTCCTGGTGTAATGTGGTCCAGTTTCCTGGTGTAATATGGTCCAGTTTCCTGGTGTAATCTGGTCCAGTTTCCTGGTGTAATGTGGTCCAGTTTCCTGGTGTAATGTGGTCCAGTTTCCTGGTGTAATGTGGTCCAGTTTCCTGGTGTAATATGGTCCAGTTTCCTGGTGTAATATGGTCCAGTTTCCTGGTGTAATATGGTCCAGTTTCCTGGTGTAATGTGGTCCAGTTTCCTGGTGTAATGTGGTCCAGTTTCCTGGTGTAATGTGGTCCAGTTTCCTGGTGTAATGTGGTCCAGTTTCCTGGTGTAATATGGTCCAGTTTCCTGGTGTAATATGGTCCAGTTTCCTGGTGTAATATGGTCCAGTTTCCTGGTGTAATGTGGTCCAGTTTCCTGGTGTAATGTGGTCCAGTTTCCTGGTGTAATATGGTCCAGTTTCCTGGTGTAATATGGTCCAGTTTCCTGGTGTAATATGGTCCAGTTTCCTGGTGTAATGTGGTCCAGTTTCCTGGTGTAATGTGGTCCAGTTTCCTGGTGTAATGTGGTCCAGTTTCCTGGTGTAATATGGTCCAGTTTCCTGGTGTAATGTGGTCCAGTTTCCTGGTGTAATGTGGTCCAGTTTCCTGGTGTAATATGGTCCAGTTTCCTGGTGTAATGTGGTCCAGTTTCCTGGTGTAATGTGGTCCAGTTTCCTGGTGTAATATGGTCCAGTTTCCTGGTGTAATGTGGTCCAGTTTCCTGGTGTAATATGGTCCAGTTTCCTGGTGTAATGTGGTCCAGTTTCCTGGTGTAATATGGTCCAGTTTCCTGGTGTAATGTGGTCCAGTTTCCTGGTGTAATGTGGTCCAGTTTCCTGGTGTAATGTGGTCCAGTTTCCTGGTGTAACATGGTCCAGTTTCCTGGTGTAATATGGTCCAGTTTCCTGGTGTAATGTGGTCCAGTTTCCTGGTGTAATGTGGTCCAGTTTCCTGGTGTAATACGGTCCAGTTTCCTGGTGTAATGTGGTCCAGTTTCCTGGTGTAATGTGGTCCAGTTTCCTGGTCCAGTTTCCTGGTGTAATATGGTCCAGTTTCCTGGTGTAATATGGTCCAGTTTCCTGGTGTAATATGGTCCAGTTTCCTGGTGTAATGTGGTCCAGTTTCCTGGTGTAATATGGTCCAGTTTCCTGGTGTAATGTGGTCCAGTTTCCTGGTGTAATATGGTCCAGTTTCCTGGTGTAATATGGTCCAGTTTCCTGGTGTAATGTGGTCCAGTTTCCTGGTGTAATATGGTCCAGTTTCCTGGTGTAATGTGGTCCAGTTTCCTGGTGTAATATGGTCCAGTTTCCTGGTGTAATATGGTCCAGTTTCCTGGTGTAATGTGGTCCAGTTTCCTGGTCCAGTTTCCTGGTGTAATATGGTCCAGTTTCCTGGTGTAATATGGTCCAGTTTCCTGGTGTAATGTGGTCCAGTTTCCTGGTGTAATGTGGTCCAGTTTCCTGGTGTAATATGGTCCAGTTTCCTGGTGTAATCTGGTCCAGTTTCCTGGTGTAATGTGGTCCAGTTTCCTGGTGTAATGTGGTCCAGTTTCCTGGTGTAATGTGGTCCAGTTTCCTGGTGTAATATGGTCCAGTTTCCTGGTGTAATATGGTCCAGTTTCCTGGTGTAATATGGTCCAGTTTCCTGGTGTAATGTGGTCCAGTTTCCTGGTGTAATGTGGTCCAGTTTCCTGGTGTAATGTGGTCCAGTTTCCTGGTGTAATGTGGTCCAGTTTCCTGGTGTAATATGGTCCAGTTTCCTGGTGTAATATGGTCCAGTTTCCTGGTGTAATATGGTCCAGTTTCCTGGTGTAATGTGGTCCAGTTTCCTGGTGTAATGTGGTCCAGTTTCCTGGTGTAATATGGTCCAGTTTCCTGGTGTAATATGGTCCAGTTTCCTGGTGTAATATGGTCCAGTTTCCTGGTGTAATGTGGTCCAGTTTCCTGGTGTAATGTGGTCCAGTTTCCTGGTGTAATGTGGTCCAGTTTCCTGGTGTAATATGGTCCAGTTTCCTGGTGTAATGTGGTCCAGTTTCCTGGTGTAATGTGGTCCAGTTTCCTGGTGTAATATGGTCCAGTTTCCTGGTGTAATGTGGTCCAGTTTCCTGGTGTAATGTGGTCCAGTTTCCTGGTGTAATATGGTCCAGTTTCCTGGTGTAATGTGGTCCAGTTTCCTGGTGTAATATGGTCCAGTTTCCTGGTGTAATGTGGTCCAGTTTCCTGGTGTAATGTGGTCCAGTTTCCTGGTGTAATATGGTCAAGTTTCCTGGTGTAATGTGGTCCAGTTTCCTGGTGTAATATGGTCCAGTTTCCTGGTGTAATATGGTCCAGTTTCCTGATGTAATATGGTCCAGTTTCCTGGTGTAATGTGGTCCAGTTTCCTGGTGTAATGTGGTCCAGTTTCCTGATGTAATATGGTCCAGTTTCCTGGTGTAATATGGTCAAGTTTCCTGGTGTAATGTGGTCCAGTTTCCTGGTGTAATATGGTCCAGTTTCCTGGTGTAATGTGGCCTAGTTTCCTGGTTTGATATGGTCCAGTTTCCTGGTGTAATCTGGTCCAGTTTCCTGGTGTAATATGGTCAAGTTTCCTGGTGTAATGTGGTCCAGTTTCCTGGTGTAATGTGGTCCAGTTTCCTGGTGTAATATGGTCCAGTTTCCTGGTGTAATGTGGTCCAGTTTCCTGGTGTAATGTGGTCCAGTTTCCTGGTGTAATATGGTCCAGTTTCCTGGTGTAATGTGGTCCAGTTTCCTGGTGTAATGTGGTCCAGTTTCCTGGTGTAATGTGGTCCAGTTTCCTGGTGTAATATGGTCCAGTTTCCTGGTGTAATCTGGTCCAGTTTCCTGGTGTAATATGGTCAAGTTTCCTGGTGTAATGTGGTCCAGTTTCCTGGTGTAATGTGGTCCAGTTTCCTGGTGTAATGTGGTCCAGTTTCCTGGTGTAATATGGTCCAGTTTCCTGGTGTAATATGGTCCAATTTCCTGGTGTAATCTGGTCCAGTTTCCTGGTGTAATCTGGTCCAGTTTCCTGGTGTAATGTGGTCCAGTTTCCTGGTGTAATGTGGTCCAGTTTCCTGGTGTAATGTGGTCCAGTTTCCTGGTGTAATATGGTCCAGTTTCCTGGTGTAATCTGGTCCAGTTTCCTGGTGTAATGTGGTCCAGTTTCCTGGTGTAATGTGGTCCAGTTTCCTGGTGTAATATGGTCCAGTTTCCTGGTGTAATCTGGTCCAGTTTCCTGGTGTTTGTAAGGACTCTGGATCAGCGTTCTGGATCAGCTGCAGCTCCTGATAGATTTCTTGTTAAGGCCTGTAAAGATGCCATTGCAATAATCCAACCTACTGAAAATGAATGCATGAATACGTTTTTCCACGTCTTGTTTAGACAGAATCCCCTTCTTTTTAAATACTTTTTATTTTTTATTTACTCATTTATTTTCATCTATAAATTAATAGCATGCATGCATAAAACAAACAGAAGTATGTGTAAATAGCTGGTGTTTCCTGGAAATAAGGGCATATTGGTTGGGTTAAAAGGTATGTCTACGAATATTTGGGGGGGCTTGAGCCCCCCCAAAAGAAGTCTCAGCCCCCCCAAAAAAATAGAGACAATTTTATTTATTTTTTCCCCCTCTGGTGGTCATTACTAGCAGTTTCTGATTACACTCAATGCGCTGTGTGTGAATTCCCCCCTCTATGTTCTTAGGGTGTGGTGACAAACATTTAGGGGGGTTCAGCCCACCAAGGGGGCCCTGACTCAGCCCACCCGAAAAGTTTCTAGAACCGCTACTGCCAGGCGCTCCATCCTCCATCTATGTGCCTAGTCCCTCCACTTCACACAGGTCACACACACACACACACACACACACACACACACACACTGCAGCAACGAAGTAGCCCTTCACAGTCAACAATCGTTCTCCCCGGTCCCCACTCATGATGAAACTGTAGCCCCTTTCACACAGAGATTCCGCAATATTGGTGTAAAGAAGTCCTGCCAATACGCCGCCTTTGTTGGTTCACACAGAACCATACAACGCCGGCATAACGCCGCTCCCGTCTGTAAATTCACACAGCATGCCGGCGTTCCGCAATCAGAGGCGTGACGACAGCGTCAGTCCGACCGTCATGTCAGCGGCATGCCGGCTGTGTCATTCACACAGACCCCGTTTCGTCTCTGTGACGGCTCTGTGACTACCTCCGCTGCCGGCTTATTGGTGGGGCCACTTGGCCCCCCCATTCCGCCTCCGTGACTTTCACACAGAACAGCGAGGCGGCTTAAAGGCGCAACGTTCCCGCCTCGAACTGGCTGTGTGAAAGGGGCTTGTGAGGTGAGCATTGAGCAGTCAGAGTCGTTAGTTACTCAATTAGCGCATATTGATATGCAAATTAGCGCATACCGTTGTAGTAGCTAAAAAAATAACTTGTCACTGTGCCTGCCAGACAGGTGACTATAGGCAAGGCTACCATGACACACCCAGCCAGCCAGCCATCATGCTAGCTCGCAGTAAAGCGGGTCTAAATGGATGCAATGTCTTTTGAGAAACAATATGGGCATAAGTGAAGAACATATTTTCAAACGGGTCTCTTGTTTTCTGAATGAAATTAAGCCCTTCAGAATCGCAAGTGGCTGCTTTACACAGCCTGTCTGATGTGATGATCATGGGCGCAATTTCCACTGGGGACAGGGGGGACATGTCCTCCCCACTTTTCAAAATCATGTTTTTGTCCCCCCCACTTTTTATAGTTTAAAAACGGTAGGCTCAGCCTGTAATTGCGAATCATCAAGACACCCTGTGCGAAGGTACTGACGGCCCGGCAGCCCCGCTCTCCCTCCTCCCCTCCCCTCTCCCCTCAGTGCTGCTCAAGGCTGATTTATGGTTCCGCGTTAAATCGACGCAGAGCCTACGGCGTAGGGTACGCTGTGACGCGCACCGCACATTGCGCGTCGCCGCGTACCCTACGGCGTAATTTCTGCGTCCATTTAACGCAGAACCATAAATAAGCCTTCACAGACAGGAAGCCAGGACGCGGCGCAGAAATGAAGAGGAGCCGGCAGCTCAGTTTAAAATCCATTTTTGCAGCGGGACAAAAAAGCAGCAGCACTGCTGTGTTGCAGGTAGGCTGTGCAGAGATGAGTAGCCAAATATTACTCAACGTTACTTTATACGCTATTGTCGCTAGCTAGCTAAGATGTTAAATATAAAAATAGTGAGTGAGTGAGAGAGAGAGAACCAACACTATAATACCTCCTCACACACACGCAAGTGAAGAAGTGCAGGCAGGCAGGCAGGAACCCAACCATGTTAGCCCAAAAGTGATTGTAGAACAGCATCTCAGCAACAAAACCTTAAAAGGAACCCTGGCTATTAAGACATGTAGGTCTTAAAAGATAAATGTTGGTATCAATTATAACAATGTGATATAAAAAACCTTGTTGATGTCTTCGTTTTTATAAAATTTGAAAATATAATTTAACATGTAGGTCGCCATTGTTGTTTACATTCTGGGTAGTGACGTCAGACGGTGGCACCTGCTACCCCCCGTCCACTGTTTTGACACCCAGAAACAGATGAAAACACAGCTAAACAGGTGACGGCGCACCAGAAACACAGATCAAAACACAGCTAAACAGGTGACGGCGCACCTACAAAAAAGTATTAAAAAAAAAAAAAAGTACCGCACCATACAGCATGAACTATAAAAACACCATAAAACTCAGATAGACTAACAGACCACACGTTTCAACTAGCAGATAGCCGATGCTACAATAAAAACACCAGCCAGATCTGGCTTCATTAAATTAAATAAAGATGTTCTTGCCTATTTGACGCGAAGTCTGCGCATCCCGTTTCGTCAAAGTCCCGGGCCAGTCTTCGGCGTAGACGGCGTAGGCTCCTGCGTGAGCTCCTGCCTAGCCGGCGTAGTCTGCGTAGCCGTGGCTCTACAGCCTGCAGCGCTCCGCTCTCCTCTCGCCGCTGCCGGGATGGAGACGCCGGGGGGCAGATGCACGTTTGGGTGGGCATAGCCCACCCCTGCCCCCCCTAAAACCGGCCTCGGGGCTGGATCCACCGTTTGATGACAGACCTGAGGGGACTGGCCCGGGGGTTTGACGAAACGGGAGGCGCAGACTTCGCGTCAAATTAGGGGTGGGCGGTACACCGGTGTCATAGTCATCACCGGTGTGACACTGCGCCACGACATGGATTTTGCAATACCGTCAATACCGTAATAAATCAATTATAAAATAATAAGCCTAAATTAAAGCTGCAAGCAGCGATGAACGGGCCCTCGCACTCACGGCCACCGCCCCCCATAAGCATATCAGAAAAGACACCACCCACGACTTCCTATGTCAAACCATTCAAAAGTTATAGCAGAAAAAAGAGACAACCAATCAGAAGAAGGGGCGGGGCTAATTCAGGCCAATGAAGGTCAAGGGCTCCATAAAGAATCTGATGACACCACCCACAACTTCCTATGTCAAACCATTCAAAAGTTATAGCAGAAAATCGGGACAACCAATCAGAAGAAGGGGCGGGGCTAATTAAGCCTAACGAAGCTTAATAACTCATTACAGAGTCCCATGACACCACCCACGACTTCCTATGTCAAACCATTCAAAAGTTATAGCAGAAAAAAGGGACAACCAATCAGAAGAAGGGGCGTGGCTAATTCAGGCCAATGAAGGTCAAGGACTCCATAAAGAATCTGATGACACCATCCACGACTCTTTATGTCAAACCATTCCAAAGTTATAGCAGAAAATCGGGACAACCAATCAGAAGAAGGGGCGTGGCTAATTAAGGTCAACGAAGCTTAAGAACTCATTACAGAGTCCCATGACACCCACAACTTCCTATGTCAAACCATTCAAAAGTTATGGCAGATAAAAGTATTCTAGGGGGCGCTGTTGAGCCGTTAGGCCACGCCCATTAATGCAAACCATGAAATATCAAATTTATCGCCAGGCCTGGCTTGCATGCAAAATTTGGTGACTTTTGGAGAACTATCAAATATGGACCAATCACATGAAGGGGGGGCGCGCCTTTTGGCGTCTAGCGTCGCCACGGTAACACTTTTGAAAGAGAAAAGTAATGCGTGGTGTCGCAGGATGTAGACGCACATTTTGATGTATAACACACTTGGGTGCACGTTACGGTTCGGGCTGAATTAACTGCCGAAGGAATGGCATAAATTTCGCCAAAATGACACAATTTATTCAAAATGGCCGACATCCTGTTCGGTTTCGGCCATGGCTCCAAGAGACTTTTCTTTAAGTTGCGCCATGATACAGGTGTGTAGCGATTTTCGTGCATGTACGTCAAACCGTATTGTGGGGATTGAGGCACAAAGTTTTCCGGGGGGCGCTGTTGAGCCATTTTGCCACGCCCATTAATGCAAACCATGAAATATCAAATTTATCGCCAGGTCTGGCTTGCATGCCAAATTTGGTGCCTTTTGGGGAACTATCAAATATGGACCAATCAGATGAAGGGGGGGTGCGCTTGTTGGCGTCTAGCGTCGCCACGGTAACACTTTTGAAAGAGAAAAGTAATGCGTGTAGTCGCAGGATGGAGACGCACATTTTGATGTATAACACATCTGGGTTCACGATATGGTTCGGGCTGAATTGATTCTCGAAGGAATGGCATATATTGCTCCAAAATTACGCGATTCATTCAGAATGTTCAAAATGGCCGACTTCCTGTTAGGTTTCGGCCATGGCGCCAAGAGACTTTTCTTTTAGTTGCGACATGATACAGGTGTGTACCGATTTTCGTTCATGTACGTCAAACTGTATTATGGGGCTTGAGGCACAAAGTTTTTTCTGTCGAACCAATCAGATGAAGGGTGGGCACGCTTTTTGGTGTCTAGCGCCGCCACGGTAACGCTTTTGAAAGAGAAAAGTAATGCGTGTTGTCACAGGATGGAGACGCACATTTTGATGTATAACACACTTGGGGGAACGTTGCGGTTCGGGCTGAATTAACTGCCGAAGGAATGGCATAAATTTCGCCAAAATGACACAATTTATTCAAAATGGCCGACATCCTGTTCGGTTTCGGCCATGGCTCCAAGAGACTTTTCTTTAAGGTGCGCCATGATACAGGTGTGTAGCGATTTTCGTGCATGTACGTCAAACCGTATTGTGGGGATTGAGGCACAAAGTTTTCCGGGGGGCGCTGTTGAGCCATTTTGCCACGCCCATTAATGCAAACCATGAAATATCAAATTTATCGCCAGGCCTGGCTTGCATGCCAAATTTGGTGCCTTTTGGGGAACTATCAAATATGGACCAATCAGATGAAGGGGGGGTGCGCTTGTTGGCGTCTAGCGTCGCCACGGTAACACTTTTTTTGTTTTGATATTTTTATTAGGGGGTAAGGCACAGTTGAACAGGAATAAACAAAAAAGATATACAGTCTACCTCCTTTTTTTTTTTTTTTTTTGGGATTAAGAACAGAACAAAAAATCCACACAAAACAATGATAAATACACGAAAATTATTATATTCTTATATATAAGTAATATTTAAGTATTTAAGCTAAACAGTATGAATTAAAAAAATAGATGAGTAAAAAGGGGAAAAAAAAAAACAAAAACAAAAAAAAAAAACAACCCAAAAACAAAAGAAAAGTAAATAAAAAGATAAATAAAAAGGAGGAAGAAAGAGAGGAATGAGAGAAGAGAGGGAGGGGGGGTGATCCGTCAATCAGGAGGCAGGGACTGGAGAGAGTGGAAGAATGTAAGAAAGGGAAGCCACTTATTATAAAATTTGTTGCAACTACCCTTCAGTGAATATTTAATCTTTTCCAGCTTCAGAAAAAACATGGTGTCGTTCAGCCACTGGGTACTAGAAGGAGCCTTAGTCGACTTCCAGTGGAGAAGAAGGTGGCGTCTTGCCAGTAAGGAAGTAAAAGCCAAAATGTCTATTTGGTTTGAAGTAAACCGGCCATGGTCCTCTGGGAGCCCGAATATGGCAACATGGGGGGAGACTTTTATATTCACCGAGAGTATTTTTGACATGGTGTCAAAATAATTCGACCAAAAGCGAGAAAGTAGTGGGCAAGAGTAAAACATATGGGTTAAATTGCAGGACGAGGCATGACATTTGTCGCATTCGTCAGTGACACTGGGATAGATCTGTGAGAGTCGAGCTTTAGAAAAGTGGACTCTAAACAGTACTTTAAACTGTATAAGTGTAAGACGAGCGCAGGATGAACTTGTGTAAATTTTTTTAAGAGCAGCGTCCCACCAGTCATCCTCCAAATTTAGATCCAGTTCATCTTCCCAGACAGCCCTAACTTTAATAACTGGAGAGAGATCGAAAGACAGAAGGTCATCGTAAACCTTAGAGATCAGTGATTTTTGAAGTGGATCATGGCTTAAAAGCACCTCCCACTGTAGAGTCGGCGGAGAGGATGGAAAAACTGGAAACAAAGCTTTAGCGCAGTGTCTAATCTGAAAGTATCGAAAGAGATGAGAAGGCGGGAGATTAAATTCACCTGAGAGATCTGCAAAGCTGCGAAAGATACCATCCTTGTAAAGATCTCCAAAACTTTTCAGGCCCTTATTATGCCATATGAGAAAGGTTGAATCTGTAAGCGGAGGTCGAAATAAATGATTGTTCAGTAATGGAGCTAAAGTAGATGCTGACTTAAATTTGAAGTGTTTCCTAAATTGATACCAAATTTTAAGTGTGGAGTGAACCACTTGATTATTTGTAAAGACAGAGAGGTTGGATGGAATAGATGAGGTAAGTAGAGCAGGTAAAGAAGATGAAATGCATGACTGTGCCTCCAATTTACACCATGGCATATTCACCGATTTGAACCAAAATGAAATTTTTTGAATATGTGCTGCCCAATAATACAGTTGAAAATTGGGAAGTGCCAGTCCGCCATTGAATTTACATCTCTGAAGTGTGGATTTGCGGATTCTAGGAGCCTTCCCACACCATAAGAAGTCAGAAATAGTTTGATCAATTATTTTAAAAAAGTGTTTTGGTAAGAAAAGTGGAAGACAATGGAACAGAAATAGAAATTTGGGCAAAATATTCATTTTAACTGCGTTAATTCTTCCAATTAATGAAAGAGGTAAGCTTTTCCATCTATGGAGGTCAGATTTAATTGTAGACATTAAAGGTGAGAGATTAGCAGAAAAAAGAGAGCTTAACGTTCTGGTTACGTTGATCCCAAGATACCTAAAGCCGGAAGGACTAATCTTAAAAGGGATATCTGACTGTACGAGCTGTGTTGCTGAGTCATTAATGGGATAGCATTCACTTTTAGATACGTTCACTTTATAGCCTGAGAAAGACCCGAATCTCTGGAAAGCAGATAAAATTGAAGGAATGGAGAGGACAGGATCCGAGACATATAACAGTAAGTCATCAGCGTAAAGTGACAGCTTATATTCTGTTCCCAATCGGGAGATCCCAGTAAAAGTGGGGGAGGACCTCAGAAAGATTGACAGGGGCTCTATAGCTAGTGCGAATAATAGGGGAGAGAGGGGACACCCCTGTCTGGTGCCACGGGCTAGAGTAAAAAAATTGGACTGAATGCCATTAGTGGAAACGCTTGCTTGTGGAGACGTGTAAAGGAGACGAATCAAAGAAATGAACCCATTCCCCAGCCCAAACTTCTTCAGTACAGTAAATAAATAGTCCCATTCAATCCTATCAAATGCCTTTTCAGCATCGACTGAGATTACGACTTCAGGTGTTGTGGTGACAGTTTTAGAGTGAATAATATTTAAAAGTGTCCGCACATTAAAGAATAACTGTCGCCCCTTAACAAACCCTGTCTGTTCATTTGAGACAATAGTTGGCACAATGTTCTCCAAGCGATAAGCCAAGGCTTTAGCAAGGATCTTAGCATCTACATTTATTAACGAAAGAGGTCTGTATGAGCCGCAGAGAGTTGGATCCTTATCTTTTTTTAAGAGGAGACTTATGGAGGCTTGCCTTAAAGTGGGAGGGAGAGTGCCATGTTCCAGTGATTCCTTATAAACAGCATGCAATAAAGGGGACAATTTATCCTGAAATTTCTTAAAAAATTCCACTGGAAATCCATCAGGGCCAGGAGCTTTGTTATTTTGCATACTTCTCACAGCAAGATTAATTTCTTCTACCGTTAATGGCGAGTCAAGATTTTTAGCAGCATCGGAGCCTATAACAGGAAAGTTGAGGCTATCTAAGAATGAATTCAATTCAGTGGAGCCAGATGGAGATTCAGACGTATATAAAGAGGAATAAAATGAGTGAAAGACAGAATTAATGGCGGTGGGATCCTGATGCAATGAGCCTGATGAATCTTTTATCTGAAGGATCATACGTGAGGCTGCCTGGCGACGTAACTGATGAGCCATGAGCCGACTTGCCTTGTCTCCATGTTCATAATATACGGAGCGTGATCGTAAGAGAAGTCGCTCTGCGTCATTAGTGGTAAGGAGATCAAATTCAGTCTGTAAATCGACACGTTGCTTAAGAAAACTGGGAGAGGGGCAAGTAGCAAGTTGTTGGTCCAATTTTGTGATCTTAATAGAGAGTTCTTGTAATTTGGCTTTCCGGGACTTATTCAAGTGAGCAGAGAAGGAGATAATTTGTCCCCGCAAATATGCTTTTAATGATTCCCACAGCAGTGAAGATGAAATTGGTTCCATATCATTTTGATTTATAGAGATGTAATCATCAATTTTAGTTGTAATAAAATTGGTGAACTTATCATCTGAGAGAAGTAATGTATTGAACCTCCAAGATGTTGAGTAGCGTGGCTGTGAAGAGAACTGAATATCCAAAGAAAGAGGAGCGTGGTCGGAGATCGCAATAGGATGATAATCAACAGACAGTACTTTGGGAATTAGTTTAGCATCAATAAAATAATAATCAATCCGAGAGAAAGATTGATGCATCTGAGAAAAGAAGGAATATTTTTTGGTACAAGGGTTATAAAATCTCCAAGGATCGGTGCAACCGTTCTTGGACACAAAATCTGAAAGAGACCTCGACATTGAAGAAGGAGTCAGATTTCGTGGGCTGGAGCGGTCTAGTTTGGGGTCAATTACGCAGTTCATATCCCCGCCAATTATAAGAAGACTGTCGTTCAATGAGGGGAGACATTCAAAAAGCTTGTTCATAAAGTGTGGGTTGTCAAAATTGGGGGCATATATATTAACTAATAATATGGGAATATGAAATAGCGTACCCGCCACAATTAAGTATCTGCCGTTTTTGTCTGAAATCACCTTAGATGCTGAAAACTGCATTGACTTACCAATTAATATAGCAACCCCCCTGGCCTTAGAGTTGAAATCAGAGTGAAACACCTCAGAAACCCAGGGACATTTAAGTCTGACCTGGTCTTTGGTGCGCATGTGGGTTTCCTGAAGGAACACTAAGTCAGCTTTAAGACGTCTCAGGTGAGCAAATATTCTCGATCTCTTAATTGGACTCCCCATGCCTTTGATATTCCAGCTCAACAACCTCACAGAAGTACCAGTATTAGTGGCCATATGTTAAATTCCTAAAGATAGAGATGTACCGAATGCGGATCCCCAAGGAAGGAAAGGAAAGAAAGGGATGGAGGGAGGAAAGAAAGAAAGAAAGAGAAAGAAAGAGGAAAGAAGAAGAAGAGAAAAAAATAAATAAATAAATAAAAAAAAAAAAAAAAAAAAAAAAAAAAAAGGGGGGGGGGAAATTGAAAACAACAACAAACTTAACCTACTGAACCCCCCACCCCCCACCCCCCAATTGCACTTACAACGACCCCATCCCCAAACGATGGAGAACCCAGTGCAAACTCCAGAAGGAGTCAGATCCCTGAAAAGAACACTTACGGCTTTAAGCATAACTAACAAGATAATAACTAACAAGCTTCGTGTTGAGCTCCTGCAAGCCCAGCAACATTAACAGAGAGGTACAACCAATCACGACCAAGTTAAACTGAAAACCACATACCGTGTATATATGGGAGAGAGAGAAAAAAAAAAAAAAAACCGACACTGATGAACTGAAAAAAGTTCAACTAGACTTTGAGCGACGTGATGAAAGCGCTGGCCTCCTCTGCCGACCTGAACTCCCTTTCTGCGCCGTTGTGAGTGATGCGGAGGCGGGCGGGGTACAGCAGACCGTAGCGGATCCCCGGGATCTCGCGGAGCCGGCGGCGGACGTCATTAAAGGCGGCGCGGGCACGGGCCGTCTTCTGGGTGTGGTCGGGAAAGACAGAAAAAGTCAACTCTCCACACGTAATCCGTTGCTGAGCCCTGGCTCGGCGCAATATATCCACACAGTCTGTATGATAGTGCAGACGGGCGATGATGGGACGAGGGCGCTCTCCGGGCTTCGGCTTCGGCTGGAGGGTGCGGTGCGCCCGGTCCAGGAGAGGCTCCTTCTCCAGGCTGAAAGCCTCCTTGAGCAGAGAGGGAATATCCGTAACAGCAGAAGAGGTGGAAAAATCTTCAGGAATTCCCACGATCCGTATGTTATTGCGCCGGGATCTCGCCTCCAGATCCTCGCATTTACCATCCAGCCTCATCAGTTCAGCTGACAGATGCTCCACTTTAGCCTGTAAGGTTGTGATGTCATCGGTGCAGGATGAAAGAGATGTTTCCATTTCAACCACGGTGTTCTTCAGAGCGCGCACATCAGACTGGATGTTTGTAATGCTTTTTGATAATTCCGACTTCACCGCTTGCAGCTCAGTCTTGATGCTCGACAGGTTTTCAGTTAAAGCAGCCTGAAGCTCCGCTTTAAAAACAGCCGCCATCTCAACGCGGAGTGATGCGAGCAGCTCGGCCTTAAAGTCGTGTGAAGGAGCGGCCCCGGCGGCCTCGGCCAGGCTGGACGGGGGGTCACCACGAGGCGGGGATGCTGCGTGCGGAGAGGGCCGCGGCGGTGGCGCGGATGGTTTGAGTTTTGGAGGCATTTTGGTCGGCAAAAATACGGGGCCAAAGTAAAATAATGAAGGTCGGGAAAAATAAACCGAAGGAAGATGAAAAAGCTGTACCAAAAATAGGTATTTTTAAAGGTTGTTGCAGGAGCTCAAAAAAACACGTCCTAGTCCATTAGTCGCTACACCGGAAGTCCGCCACGGTAACACTTTTGAAAGAGAAAAGTAATGCGTGTAGTCGCAGGATGGAGACGCACATTTTGATGTATAACACATCTGGGTTCACGATATGGTTCGGGCTGAATTGATTCTCGAAGGAATGGCATATATTGCTCCAAAATTACGCGATTCATTCAGAATGTTCAAAATGGCCGACTTCCTGTTAGGTTTCGGCCATGGCGCCAAGAGACTTTTCTTTTAGTTGCGACATGATACAGGTGTGTACCGATTTTCGTTCATGTACGTCAAACTGTATTATGGGGCTTGAGGCACAAAGTTTTTTCTGTCGAACCAATCAGATGAAGGGTGGGCACGCTTTTTGGTGTCTAGCGCCGCCACGGTAACGCTTTTGAAAGAGAAAAGTAATGCGTGTTGTCACAGGATGGAGACGCACATTTTGATGTATAACACACTTGGGGGAACGTTGCGGTTCGGGCTGAATTAACTTTCGAAGGAATGGCATAAATTTCGCCAAAATGACACGACTAATTCAAAATGGCCGACTTCCTGTTCGGCTTCGGGCATGACGCCAAGAGACTTTTCTTTAAGTTGCCACATGATACAGGTGTGTACCGATTTTCGTGCATGTACGTCAAACCGTATCGTGGGGCTTGAGGCACAAAGTTTTCAAGGGGGCGCTGTTGAGCCATTTTGCCACGCCCATTAATGTAAACCATTAAATATCAAATTTTTCGCCAGGCCTGACTTGGGTGCACAATTTGGTGACTTTTTTGACTTTTCACAACCAAGAATGATAACCTCTGTTTTATCTGAATTTAGAAGCAGGAAATTTCTGGACATCCAGTCCTTGATGTCCCTAAGACATGCCTGAAGTTTAACTAACGGTTCTGTTTCATCCGGCTTCATAGACAAATAGAGCTGCGTATCATCAGCATAACAATGAAAGTGTTTGTCGTGATTCTGGATTATACTTCCCAACGGCTGCATGTATAAACTGAACAAGATTGGCCCTAGCACTGAACCCTGCGGAACACCATAACAGACCCTTGACTGTTCTGAAGAAACCTCATGTACATGAACAAACTGGAACCTGTCAGATAGGTATGATTTAAACCAACATAGAGCTGTCCCTTTAATCCCAACAACATGCTCTAACCTGTGCAGTAAAATGCCATGATCTATAGTGTCAAAAGCAGCACTGAGGTCCAGTAGAACCAGTATGGACACTAATCCCTTATCTGAGGCCATAAGGAGGTCATTCGTGACTCGAACAAGTGCTGTCTCTGTGCTGCATGATGATGCATTCTGAACCCTGACTGAAAGACAGTCAGGGTTATGGTGCAGATTGGAGGCTCAGTCACTCTCTTCATCCTCTGTAACGGCCCTACTCTCCTCCTCTTTACCATTGAATCCCTCTAAGTTTACAAATAGCCCTGTGGTGCTTTCCTCACTTAAGATTTGGTCACAGTTTAGGCGCCACTTTAAATTTGCTTCTCCATCCACCTATACACCTGTCACTAAAAATCATCTGTTCCCTCCATCACTAATAGACACCACTTTTATGATTTGGTACAGCCGGGGCATTAAGCACTTCAGGGATCTATATAAGGATGGTATCTTTTCCACATTTTCAGATCTGAGGTCAAAGTTCAATTTGCCTGCCTCCCATTTGTTTCGCTACTCGACTCGACTTCGACACTGCGCCTCTCCTCTGTTTCCATGCTTCCCTTCCCTTCTTGCGAACCAACCGTGGGATGATCTTCTAACTATGAAACTCAGTCAAAAGTCTCTGATATCTAAGATATATGCACTGTGTATGACATTTGATGATCATTCTGTAGATAAAGCTCGGGAGGGTTGGGGACGGGAGTTGGGCCTTGACTTCACAGGGGAGCTGTGGGACAAAGCTATCCGTAGCATACGATCTAGCACGCCTTGCGCTAGACTTGAACTTATTCAGTTCAAGGTGCTGCATAGAGCCCACCTATCAAAATCCTGATTATCGGAAATATATCCGAATGTTGCAGACCTATGCGACAGATGCCAGGGTTCTCCCTGCAATTTAAGTCTTATGTTTTTCTCCTGTCCTAGGTTACAGAAATTTTGGAGTGATTATTCTGTGATCATGTCTAAAGTTCTGGGTAAAAAAGTTGTTATGGCCCCTCTCTTAGCAATATTCGGACTCTCTGTTGACTCCTCACATATCATATTTATTTGTTTTTTATTATTATCATTTATGTTGCATTTTATGTTTTATTTATTTCCAGTTAATGGGATATCAGTGATGGGCATTTGCATTTACCACTGCATTTGTTTTTTGTATGCACTTTTGCTCATTCATTACTTTCCTCCTTTGATCATTTCTTGCTCATCTGTTTATTTATTATTTAACGCTACAGAGACTCTGTTCCTTAGTTAGGTTCTGTGTGTTTAAAAAAAAAAAAAAAAAGGAGACAATGTATAATGTATAATGCGTATCTTTGATTACATGTTTCCATGTTTTCATTGTATGTTGTTTCTTCTAAAAAGATCAATAAAAAAAAAAAAAAAAATGACAGAGACATGTAGGTTTAAAATTGCTCAGTATTTAAATACTTTTTTAAGATTTAATCATGTTTTAGAGAGAAATAAAAAAAAATTATATAGCATATACAAAATAGATACTAGTAAATTGAACAACCCCCCTTCTTCCATTTTTTCAGTGTATAAATAGTATATAAATTGTATTAAATAAAGCGAGTGAAAATAAAACGCTGTGAGGCGCAAGGGCGCAATTTCCACTGGGAACAGGGGGGACATGCCCCCCCCACTTTTCAAACTCATGTTTTTGCCCCGCCTCCCCACTTTTTACAGTTTAAGAACTAACGGTAGGCTCAGCCTGTAATTGCAAATCATCCAGACACTCTGTGCGAAGACGGAACGGGAGCCCCGCTCCCCCTCCTCCCCTCCCGTCTCCCCTCAGTGCTGCTCAAGGCTGATTTATGGTTCCGCATTAAATCGACGCAGAGCCTACGGCGTAGGCTCTGCGTCGATTTAACGTGGACCATAATTTAGGCATAATTAGGCTTAACTAGTGTGTGCGTGTGTGACAGACGTGCATGGGACAATTGTGAAATACGGAATAAACTACGTTCCGTATTGGTTCAATACAGAAGCGCAGCGGCTTCCTGCAGCCTGTTTGGGCTACTCCTTTGCGTAGAAGGTGGCTTCCGCATCTTTCAAGCCCTGTTTTGTGCGCAAGCAAGCTTTATAAATGAGGCCCCTGGCCTTTAAGTCTGTAAAATGTCACAACCATTAAATCCTTATTGTAAATGATCATATTTGTCAGTATACATCTCATGAAACACTGAAACAGGTCCTCTGCATTTAACCCACCAATAGTTAGACTAGGAGTTGTGGGCTGCCATTTTTCCAGCACCTGGGGAGCAATTAAAGTTAAGGGCCTTGCTCAGGGGCCCTCACCTCACTCACCATTCCAGGGACTTGAACCTGGGACCTCCAGACCCAAGCCCACCTCTGTAACTGCTGAGCTACCACTCCCTATTTTGTGTGTGTGTGTGTGTGTGTGTGTGTGTGTGTGTGTGTGTGTGTGTGTGTGTGTGTGTGTGTGTGTGTGTGTGTGTGTGTGGAGTGAAGATGGTGGGAGTGAGGACTGCGCACCCACACCCTCGCCTTAATCCCTACCTCTGCCAAGGATGTGGCTGGGAGTGTCTAGTCAAAGCATGCACACAGGCGGCAGGGGAGTGATCGTCGTTGTGACTGCGGGACGAAGCAGCGCGTCACCTCGGTAGCTTCCACTGTGACAGAGCAGCCCCACACTGCTCTCCCCTAGAATGGTGAAGGACCTGGAAAAGGTGGTTCTAAAATTGTCTGCTTCTCCCACTCCGGACGGTAAACCGCAATCGTCGGAGCATCCCCCTCTGCAGTTGAAAACAAAGAAAATCTGCAGTAATTTATATATTGCATAATGGAACGTCCGTACACTGCTGTACTTGGCCGAAACATCCGAGAGGCCCCACCGTAGGACAGCACTTGTGGCCCTGGAGCTTGCGAACTACAATATCGACATCGCAGCACTCAGTGAGACTAGACTATGGGATGAGGACTCCCTGTCAGAGGTTGGTGCAGGCGCTCGCCGCATCCATGGAGTTGGTTTCACTGTTAAGTCCCAACTGCTGCAGCGCATCCCAGAATCCCCCATCGGCATCAATGAGAGGCTGATGACCTGGTGTAGTACCCTCAACAAGGGACGCTTCGCTACTCTCATCAGCGCTTATGCACCAACACTTGATGCTGAACATAACATAAAAAAGGACTTCTACCGGGCACTTGACACCATTTTACGGAAAACCCCAATAACAGACAAGATCATTCTCCTGGTATGGAAGCAAGTCATTGGCCAACATGGAGTGGGGAAAATTAAAAACAATGGGCTTCGGCTCGTCTCCCTCTGTGCAGAACACAAACTAGTCATCACTAACTCCATCTTCCAGATGAAGAACAGGCTCAAAACAACCTGGCAACAACCCCGCTGAAAACATTGGCACCTCCTGGATTATGTAATTGTCCGGCAAAAGGACAGATGGGAGGTTCTTACCACTAGAGTCATGCGCGGAGCAGAGTGCTGGACCGATCATCTCATGGTCAGGTCCAAACTCCCCATGCATATTCAGCCCCGTTGCTCTAGGACAGCTCAAAACAAGAAACTCAACTGCTCAGCACTAAACAGCCCCAACACAACAGACAACCTCTGTCGGTTACTTGCAAGAAACCTTGATCAGATCCTTGAGGAACCCACTGACTGGCCAGCTCTGCATCATGCCATCCATAGTGCAGCTTCAACAGCGCTTGGATAGTCAAGGAAACAGGACAGCCAAGACTGGTTTGATTGTAACTCGACTGAAATACAGTCACTCCTTCAAGCCAAACACCATGCACATACAGCCCTCCTGTCCTGCCCTGGATCTGCTTCCCTTAAAGCCACCTTTGTTGCAGCAAGAGCTGTGACTCAACGCAGCCTCCGGACCATGGAAGATAACTGGTGGGTGCAGAAGGCCAAAGAGATCCAAAACCTTGCAGACTGCAATAACACCCAGGGATTTTATGATGCCATTAAAGCCCTCTACTGCCCTAGGAAGTGGGCAATTGGCCATGTCCGCTGCTGACTGAGCTACCCTTTTCAAGGACCGTCATGAGATCCTTGGTCGCTGGGCAAATCATTTTGAGACTCTTCTCAATCACACAAACCCTATCGACCTTCACATCCTGGATGGACTGCCAGACCTGCCACTAGTTGAGCACCTTGACTCCCCACTGCAGTTTTGTGAGACCCGCCAAGCCATCAGAGACCTGAAGAACAACAAAAGTGCAGGACCTGAAGTTTTTAAGAATGGCGGGTACCTGCTCATGCGCCGTCTACACCTCTTGATCACACATATATGGGAACATGGGACCCCCCCCACAAGACTGGAAGGATGCCAACATTGTGGTCATCTACAAGAACAAAGGTGACAGAGCAGTCTGTGGGAACAGTCGCGGAATCTCCCTCCTCTCCATTGCGGGGAAAGTGCTGGCAAAGATCATGCTCAAGCGCCTGGAGCACATCTCGGAAGCTGCTCTCCCAGAGACACAATGTGGTTTTCAGAAGTCTAGGTCGACCACCGACATGGTCTTTGTCTTAAGGCAGCTACTGGAGAAGAGCAGGGAGCAGTGCAAAGACCTCTATATAGCCTTTATTGACCTCAGCAAAGCGTTCAACACCATAAATCGTGAGATGCTCTGGAAACAGCTGGAAAAACTTGGGGTACCACCCAAGTTTCTGTCTGTGCTGTAGCAACTGCATACTGGGATGCAAGCCAGAGTAATAACCGGAGAACTCCAGTCAGAGCCCTTCGAGGTAAATACCGGGGTGAAGCAAGGCTGTGTCTTGGCACTAGTGCTTTTTAATCTCCTGCTTTCTGCCATCACCTGTCTCTTCCATCATGCCTTGGATCACAAAGACGGTGTTTATCTTGAATACCACCTTGATAGCAATCTTTTCAACATCCGTCGTCTCCAAGCCCATACTAAGACAAAGATCTGCCATATCTGTGAGCTACAGTATGCAGATGACTGCGCAGTCCTAGGCCACAGCCCAGAGTCTATGCAGCATGCCCTTAACACAATTTCCAGTCTATACCAGTCCTTCGGTCTTCAGGTCAACACACAAAAAACAGAAATCATGTCCCAACTCATTATCCAACCTCCCTCACCCCACAGCTTCCATATAAACGGTATCCCACTCAAAACAGTTGAACACTTCACCTACCTTGGCTCTACAATATCCTCCCACTGCTCCCTCGACACAGACATACACACCTGCATCAATAAAGCTTCATCAGCCTTTGGACGGCTTCGCAGTAGGGTTTTTGAAGACGGTAACCTCAAGGTCGGCACCAAGGTTGCAGTTTATAACGGAGTGTGCGTGTCCACCTTGCTTTATGGGGCAGAAACATGGACGCCATACAGAAGGCACATAACAAACTTGGACGCCTTCCACATCCGTTGCCTTTGAAAAATCCTCGGTCTGTCCTGGGAAGATAAAGTACCTCACTCGGAGATCCTGAAGAGCACGAATTCCAGCTGTATGGAAGCAGCTGTGGCCAAAAGACACTTACGGTGGATAGGTTACACAATTCGACTGTCTGAACACCGCCTGCCACGCCAAGTCCTCTACGGACAACTACAAGATGCAAAGAGTGCTGCTGGTGGCCAAAAGAGACGCTACAAGGACTATACCGAGGACCTTCTGAAGCGCACTGCCATCAGCCCCACATAGCTTGAAACTCTGGCGTATGAGCGCTCAGTTTGGAGAAATATTTGTGTCAGGGCAATCACACAAATAGATGACAGCAATCATCAGAGAAGGACTGAGAAACGTGCCCAGTGACATCGGAGGACAGCCGGCATTCCCCCAACGTCCGGGCTCCCCTGCCCCACCTGTGGAAGGATGTGCGGCTCACGCATCGGCCTCGACAGCCACATCAAGTGGCACCAGCGACAACCGCGCTGACCCCCCCCCCCCCTTTCCCTGCCCTGGAGCAAGCGTCGTCATCGTACACGATGGACAGCTAAGAGTGTGTGTGTGTGTGTGTGTGTGTGCATGTGTAAAACTCACCTGATTGTAGTTTTACTCACATACTACCACAGATAGACAACAACATGTACATTTTTACACTGCAATAATTGCAAGACTTCTGTGACAAACTTAAGCAAAAAATAATAATAAATCACGTGCGCCATACCAAGTGCCCAAATGTTTAAGTAGCTTGTATGATCCAGCTTTAGCAGCATTGACCCAAAGTAGTTATTGCAATATGACTTTATAAGGCTTTTGATATCATTTTGGACACGCTATAGTCCATCTTTTTTAATGGAACTGAGGGTTTTTGCACATTTGCTCATGCACACCTCTCTTAAGGTTTTACCAAAACATTGGTGGGTGGTGGTATGGGTGCTGGTATGGACATTGGCTAGGCCATTCCAAAACCTTGATTACTTAATTTTTCAGGCATTCTGATATATATTTATCAGTGTGCTTCAGATCATTCTGTTGCATGAATTAATTTTTACCAGGCTTAGCTGTCGGACAGATGGCTTCACATTTGCCTGTAGAATATTCTTGGGTTGGGTTGGAGTTCACAAATAGCACTGCTTACCTGCAACAATCAGACAGTGGAAGTTAGCATGGCATTCGTAAAGGCCCAAAATAACTAACATGGGTCCCACTTAATGACTTTATACATCTTACATAATAAAATGTGAGAATGCAATTACTATTAAATAATACTTGGTTTCACTAATTTAGTTTACTAATGCTCTGAAACACATGCACTTTGCTTTATTTGCACCCTTAAGGAGGTAAAAATTATGATAATGCAGCTGTTTTCTCACAAAATGAGCGATTATTACATTATGAGCTGTTATTACTTTATGAGCGGCGCCAGTTAGGCACATAATGTAATAAGTTATTACATTTTGCGCAAATCCGTTATTACGTTATGCGCTCATGATTTTATTACATTATGAGCCGATTATTACATTATGAACTTTTATTACATTTAAGTTATTACATTATGAGTCGTTATTACATTATGAGCCGTTATTACATTATGAATTGCTACAGGTACTTCTAAAGGATATAACTGAGCAGAAAAATCTTGATCTTAAGCTCGGTCGTTTTGAGGTCTGTCATGTCTTTGAAAGATTATAACCGGGACAATGTAAAAAATCTAGTCCTCCTCTCATTCTAAACCCCCGTAACCCCTTCCCCTCCTGCCTTCAAACAAAGTGAACATCCTACAATCAACCCCCAACCTCCTCCCCACACTGTTGCCCTGCATGCTTGCCTGGCCTGAAGTCCTTCCCCTTCCAGCATGTTGGCTAGTTCCCTGCTTTTTAACATGACAAGACCTCAGAAAGTAAACAGGGACCAGGATTACCTGCCGATTGTCAGACCAGTGTTGCCACAGAGCGCCATGCGGCCCCGATTTCTCTGCCTCTCTAACCCCTTCTCCCACTTCGAGTCTTTTTTGCAAGGAGGACCTCAACGACTGGTCAGTGTGAACGCGCCTCAGCCGCAGAGCTTCATCCACCTGGATCCGTGACGCCCACGCGCCTCGCGATAAGACGGGACCCGCACGTTCCGACAGTGAACCGGCCCGCGCGCCTCAAGGCGGCGTGAAAGGCTCCGTCAATCTGGGAAGGAAAAGCCCGGCTCAAAGCGGCGCTGCACCACGGTCCTTTTTGTTTTCGCTCCCAAAGCCCTCAGGACACTGCCGACCGCTCCAGAACCAGAACCAGGGAGACGTGAGGCTGTCTGGGCAGTCAGTTAGTTTAAAGCGGTTAACGTGACTTATGTTTACTGTAATGCTGTTTGTTTATTTGTGTGGCGCGCCGACGGCTTCTTCCGCCGCCCGGCTGCCATCACATGTGTATTTTTGAGGTGACCGTCCTTTTTTCCCCTTCCTTTTCCCCACTAACTACACGGGCACGTTACCGCTTAGACCACGGGGCCTCCCCCATCAGTAACCCGGGCGGGGGAGAAAGACTGGCGTTTGTTAGACTCATGTGGCGCTGTTCGCCATATTTACTTGTGGTCTTAATAACGTGTCCGCCATTTTCCCTTCGGGTCACGTGGCGTGACGTGGTCCGCCATCTTGGCTATAGGTCCACGTTACGTGATGTGTTCTGAGACACACACACACACACACACACACACACACACACACACACACACACACACACGCACATATGTAATCTGAAGTTTTGTGTTACTGTTAATTAGTTGTTGTTTTTCTGTGTAGTTTAGGCATCAGAATTTATCCGAAGTGTCGTCTTGCCATCTTCTTGACACTTATGTAAATAAATTCTGATTAATTTGAATGAGAGAAGTTGTTTGTGTTATTTTGCACATACTTGTTACAAATGCTGGTTTGCCAGGGCTTGTGTTCGAACTCCTCCCTTCACTATTATTCTGAAGAATAATCTATCTTGAGACTGATTTTCGCTGTTTAGTTATCATTTTCCTGATTACATCAGGTGGTGCCCTCTTTTGATTAAGTCATTTTGATAATTCAATTTGATAAATAATCTATTTTATTAATTATTAAGGACTGTCTCCCGAAAGTCATTAATAACTCTTTTGATAACTGAAATAGCGCCCCCTGTGGCACAACAATGCTTGCAATGAGTTTGCCTCTTTTTTCCCTGACAAGATTCAGAAAATCAGACCTTCAGTCAGTGCTCCTATGCTAGATGCAGGATATGTGCCAGCTCTGTGTCCAATGAGAGAAACCATCACACAATTCTGTATCACAATCCCAAAAGAACCTGGATGACATCATAGAAACCCTGGGCAATAAACCAAAAATGTACCGTTACCGTTACCGACATTCACTGAGGGACCAACGTCAATTTTCCCATGTTGGTAAATTCTGAGTTTTGGTAAAAAATAGAAAATAAAAGTATTTTTGTCTGTTTCGACTGTATGTGTGGAGAGGCTGTTTTTATCCCCCTTTAAGATGGTGTACAGCATGTGTTATCACGTGACTCCATATATCCAGTCTGAACAAGAAGGGAAACCCAAGAAAATGGCTGATGGTTCAAACAAAAAAGCTGCTGACATAGCTACAGACGAAACAACAGGGCTCTCAAGTCTCATGCATTGAGTGTGAGACTCATGCATTTCAACAAGTTCATACACTCTCATGCCCCACATGGCATTTCTCACGCTGATAAATTAACTTCACAGCTGTTGGCAGGGTTATGCAGCAGGCGGCTTGGCGTGGTAAACCAGAATAAAGATAGACACCGGAAAAACGGGAATAACAGAGCTTCATTCAGTCTTTCGTTTCACTCGATCCAACAACTGCAATCAGCTGTGGATGCGCAGCCATTTATTGACACACCCACAAATCACAGCACCTGTCTGGTCAATCAGATCAAACAATTAACAAGTGACACACAGCTTGAGTTCAAACAAACACAAATAATTGAGAGCACTCTCAGTCTCAACACCCCCACTTGCTCTCACATTGTTCCAAAAGAAAACTTAATTAACTCCAAACATAAATTCATCAAACTGTTTCAACTTAAATTTTGTTGCAGGTTTGGTAAATAGGTCTGCAACCATTTCATTGGTCTGACAATACGTCAAGATCATCTTCCCATCGTTTACAGTGGATCGAATGAAGTGGTACTTGATATCCACGTGTTTACACCTCTGTCTGCTGACAGGATTTTTAGCTAAACAAACCGTGCCTTGGTTGTCCTCGTATACCTTAGGTATTGCATATGGATGCTTATCAATCCCCTCTAGGAAATGAGTAAGGTAGAGACACTCTTGGATAGTAGCAGCGAGTGCTATATACTCTGACTCACAAGTGGACAGTGCTACCGTTGGCTGCTTTTTGGTCTTCCATGACACTAAAGCGCCACCTTTGGTTAAGCTTATACAGTAACCAGATGTACTTCGTCTATCAGAGGTATCAGCAGCCCAATCTGCATCACTGTACGCTTGTATCCCTAGGTTCTCATCACTTCTCCTGTAACATAGTACTTTGTCACTTGTACCTTTTAGATACCTAAGAACATGTTTAACTGTACTCCATTGCTGTTCTGTAGGTTTAGAGAAGTATTGTGACAGTTTGCTTATTATAAAGCTCAAATCAGGTCTGGTACAGACCGTCAGATAGATGAGGCTTCCTACTGCCTCTCTGTATCTTGTGACATCACTCATGAGTTTTCCATGTCAAACCTCTCAAGGATTTTTCCCACATACTTAGTCTGAGACATTGTTACACAGTCTTCACTCTGGTTAAAATCAATACCAAGAAAATGTCCAAGTTTTCCCAGATCCTTCATTTTAAACCTTGCTGTAAGCATGTCTTTTACAACATTCAATGCATTTTCATCACTTGCTGCAATGATTAAGTCATCAATCCAAATAACCATGATAACCTTGTTGTGTTCTGTCTCCCTTGTGTAAACACAGTGGTCAGCTTGGTTCTGTACAAATTTGTTTTTGGTTAGGTAGTCATGTAAAACTCTGTTCCAATTCCTGCCTGATTGTTTTAGCCCATACAGTGACCTTTCTAGTTTACACACCAGCTTTTCATTTGTTTGAGATTGCACCTCATACCCCTCTGGTTGTTCTATGTAAATCTCCTTGTCTATCGGTGCATTTAAGTAGGCTGTTTTTACATCCATTTGGTGCAGAACCAAATTTTCATGTGCTGCTTTCTGCATTAGCACTCTGATGCTAGTCAAGTTAGCTGTGGGGGAAAAAGTCTCCACATAATCTACACCCATCTTTTGACTGTAGCCTTTTGCGACATAGCGGGCCTTGTATTTCTCTGAACCATCAGGATTGTTTTTAATAGCATACACCCATCTACCCCCCACTACTTTCTTGCCCTCAGGTAGGCTAGTTAGGGTAAATGTGTTGTTCTCTCTAAGTGAATGCATCTCCTCATCCATCGCTCTGACCCACTCTGTTGACTTATCCGATGTTACAGCTTCTGTGAATGAAACTGGTATGTTACACATGACTCGATAACAGTAGTCTATGTTACTCTGAACATGATCCATCTCCTCAGACGTATACTTAGGCATTCTACAATCTGTGTACCTGTCTGGCATCCTCCTCTCTCTAGAAGGGTAACGACTAACTTCACCAACTTCAGGCTCACACTTGACCTCTACTGGAACCGACTGGTGGCAACTTGCTTCAGACTTCATTTCATGTTCTAGTGGGACATGGTGCTCTGGACTCCTGGATTTGTACTGTACAAAGTCATCTATAGGCATTAAATTCACTTGAGTCTGCTGCTCTACACCCATCTTGGCTACAAACTTTACCACCCTGTGCTTCTGCACCCTCCTAGTCTCAGGGAAGTAAATGATGTACGCCGGACTGTTTTTATCATACCCGATGAAAACACCCTTCTCACATCTTGGGTCTAGTTTTCTTTTATTTTGAACATAAACAAAACACTCTGACCCAAATTTCTGCATCCTAGATAAATTAGGCCTCTTGCCTGTCAATGCTTCTATTGGTGTCTGTTTTGTACGTTTGTTGAAACATCTGTTTCTAACCACAGCGGCAGTCTGAACTGCATAAGTCCACAGTTGTTTTGGCAGGTTGCTTTCAATAATCATACATCGTGCCATATCAAAAAGTGTGCGCCAGTTGCGCTCAGCAGTGCCATTCTGGTGGGGAGAGTAAGGTGCTGATTTTTCATGTCTAATCCCCTGTTTAATGAGTAGAGCCTGGTAACCTTTACCTGTGAATTCAGTACCATTGTCCGATCTGAAACATTTAACTTTACCATATGGCGCTACATCAGCCAGAAACTTCTCTGTTGCATGTAATGTGTCACTTTTGTTTTTCAAAAAATACACAAAAACTGTACTAGAAAAATCATCAGTAAATGAGAGGGCATATTTGTGCCCATCTCTCGACTCTGGGTGGATTGGCCCTGCCAAATCCGTGTGTACCAGTTCTAAAGGTGTTCTAGCTCTTGCGTCAGGATTTCTGTTTCTCGTTTGATAAAGTTTTCCCAGGGTGCACACTTCACAATGTGGAGGTTTGTTTGTTGAACCTTTAATTTTCATCCCGTTAACCACACTCTGCAGTTTCTGAATGTCATCATAGTTGCAATGTCCAAGGACCTCATGCCAAGTCTGCATATCAAAACACCCCATGCACTGATCATCACATTCATCATTATCATTCACTGTGTGCAAGTAATACAATCTGTCATGCACATGAATGCGGAATTTCGTACCGTCTCTGTGAATTAAATTGTCCTTCTCCTTTTTGAAAATCACTGTGGCCCCGTTGGCAGTAGCTGCCTTCACAGAAAAAATGTCTTGTGGATAGGATGGGATGTACAGGGCTTGTTTCAGTATAGTGTTTATTTGTCTGCCTCTGCTGTCAGTCAAACATACCTCTGCGTCACCGCGGCGCTCTGCAACCCCTTTGCATCTCGTACCGTCAGCCAGCTCTATGCAGTGTGTCTCAGCCTGGAACCCATCATCAAACCGCTTGAACTTTGTGTGGTCTGTGATGATATGCGAGGTAGCTCCGCAGTCGACCATCAGGCCCCTCACGTTGACACTGGCTGTCCCCTCACTCACTCGGAAGGCGTACTCTTGGTCCTCACCCGATGTCTCCCCGTAGACTTTACGTGCGTCATCTCGCTCGCTGCGCTGGCGCTGTTTCTTTCTGCAGGTGGTGTCCCGGTGCGTGGCGCTCCTGCAGTGACTGCACCACAGTTTACGCCTGCAGTCTCTGGAAAGGTGTCCTCTCAGGCCGCATCTGAAGCACGTCAGGTCTGCTGCTGCCCGGTCACCTGCGCTGTCGGGTCTCCCTCTTTGCTGCTGCATGCGCACCTTCATCACATTGTCAGCTGTTGCTGCAGCCCGCATCTTGTCTGTGTCCTCGTAGCTCCGCAACTTTGTTTTAAATTCAGCAAAAGTCATTGCCGCATCATACTGCGTGATATGGACAGAAAAAGGCTTGAATGACTCTGGCAAGCCTTTTAAAACCATAGCCACCAATAGTCCATCACTTAATATTTCTCCGGCATTTCTCAGAGCAGTGATTGCAGTTTCAGCGCGGATCACATATTCAGTGACACTTTCACTGTCTGATTTCTGAAGGGACGTCAGTTCTGTATAGAGATTGATGATACGTGGCTTGCCGCTACCTTGATAGTAGTCTCTCAAAATCTTTAGCGCTGCTCGCCCATCATCAGCCGCCTCTCTCATTATCAACGATAGGCTCTTGTCATCCAGTTTCCAATTGGATAAGTTCTGCATATGCCTCGGCATTCTTGGCTGCATCATCAACCAGCTCAGCTTCGTCGTCTGTCTCAGGATCATTTAAGATAACATCTTTCAGGCCTTGCAGACGAAGGTGGCCCAATAATTTTGTCTCCCAAATCTCATAGTTCTTTTCATCTCCATTGAACTGAAGCCGGGACCAGCGGCTTGCGTCTGTAATCCTTTTACTCATGGTGTCAGCGTCGTCATCACACTCTCTGTGGGTTATTCTGGATTTTCTCTGGGCCCATAACCTGTTGGCAGGTTTATGCAGCAGGCGGCTTGGCGTGGTAAACCAGAATAAAGATAGACACCGGAAAAACGGGAATAACAGAGCTTCATTCAGTCTTTCGTTTCACTCGATCCAACAACTGCAATCAGCTGTGGATGCGCAGCCATTTATTGACACACCCACAAATCACAGCACCTGTCTGGTCAATCAGATCAAACAATTAACAAGTGACACACAGCTTGAGTTCAAACAAACACAAATAATTGAGAGCACTCTCAGTCTCAACAACAGCAGTTATTCCAACAGCCCATCTTATAAACAAGTCAAAGGTATACTCCGCTGCTGTGCGCTGTGTTTGTGTGAAATGAAACGAGTCAGAAGACTCAATTGTGTTTGCAAGTATTCATTAGGAACGAACTGCAGAACATGAAGACAACACTGCTTGGTTGCACCATTGGTGTACAATAGTGCAGGGTTTTGTTCTTATAATGGAACATGCCCCTACCCAACACTGAGCTCTAAGCTCAGAGCAGCTGTCTGGAGTTGCCAACCTATCAGCCAATCAGAAAATAGAATTTTTCTGATGGGTGGGTTGGTTTATCTTGAATTTATCGTTATTGAGGTAAAACTGCCAAGTTGGGATGAAATTGATTTTAGGTCATATCACCCGACCCTACCACCAACTGAACTCCACCACTTGCTGCCTTGGTATTCTGCCAACAGGGTTTTTTAAAAGTGTTGACACATTGTATGTCCTCAGATCTTCCAGGCATTGTAAATACGTCTCTGATTTCAGGTATCTTTCCTCAGTGCCAAACACCAGCCGTCATTTAGCCACTTTAAAAAAAGAACAGTGTAGACAGATCACTTACGAACAGCTATAGCCCTGTATCAAGCCTCCCCTTTCTTAGTAAAATCATAGAAAAAGCAGTTTTTCAACAACTGTATTACCTCCTAACAATAAATGTCTGTTTTGATGTGTTCCAGTCAGGTTTCCGGCCACATCACAGCAGTACATAAAACAAAAGTTTTATGTTGCTTTTACACTAGTACCTACTCAGCCCGACTCGACTCGCCTCGCCTCGGTTTTTATGCTTTTCCACTAGGGGTCGAGGTTGGTCGAGGCGTGCCGAGTAGATACTTTTTCTGTAACTATTCTGCCGAGGTTCTAAGCGGCTGAGTCAGCTGTATCTGACATCATCACATTACAGGCCACCGATTGGTCGGGGGGTTGGAGTCAGACGTCTGAGTCAGTAGGAGGAAATCAGCGAAAGAGCGACTCGCGGCTTCTTGTTGATTTTATTCAACAGGCAACGGCAGCAAAGGTCTTTTTCATGATCCAACTCTGAGGTGCAGATGTTCATAAACCTGGTGCTGAGGAGAGAATTAAAAAGGGATCTAGACAGGGATAAGGAACAACCAGATCTACCAGGAGCTCTGTCACTTCATAGCTGCTCGCGGCTACCAATGGACTTTTCAGCAGCGCAGACACAAACTACATTTTTTTAAAAAGCGTCGCCGCTTGAAGTTTCTCTCACTCTCATTTTTTAACTTGATATCAAACACAAGACACAGTCCCAGCAGCACATATATCATCTACTCCTATTTTTGGTGTTGTCTTTTTCGTTTAGATCACACAATCAAATACGTCACAGCAGCTTCACTCCAACCCACCTACTTCTCATCTGGGTATTGAAAAAAAATGAGAGCAGTCTGAAGCACTACGGGCCTACGCCCAGACTGAGATGGAGCTCGTGAGGATGCTTTCTATAGTTCCTCTGTAGAAGTGGGTGAGAATGGGAGGGGGGAGATGTCCTCTCCTCATCTGTCGAAGAAAATGAATGCGCTGCTGGGCCCTCTTTACAAGAGAGCCAGAGTGGTTTGACAAGGGGAGAGAGTCAGTTATCAGTGTTCCCAGGAACCTGATGCTGCTGACAATTTCGACTGCAGAGTTGTTTATGGTGAGAGATGTGTGTCTAATGGCCCGGTTCAGGTTAGCTTTAGCGGTCTTCAGACCCACCATGTCATCTGACTTGAACACCCCGTTCCTTGTCTTGAGCTTTGCACATACCTCACTGGACATCCAGGGTTTCTCATTGGCCCTTGTAGTGATGTTTTTGACCACACTGACATCCTCTATGCATTTCTGGATGTATCGAGACACAGATTCGGTATATACTCCTCTATGTCCTCAGCAGCTGATTTAAACATGTCCCAGTCTGTGCGCTCAAAACAGTCCTACAATTTTGGGCACAATTAGGACATGTTCACTATGGGGTGTACTCTCTTTTGTTGCCAGCTGTTTAGACATTAACAGCTGTGTACTGAGTAATTTTCAAAGGACAATAAATCTATACTGTTATTCAAGCAGCACACTGACTACTTTAAGTTATATCAAAGTTTCATTAAGATAGTGTTATCCCCTGAAAGGATATGACAGAATATTTGCAAAAATCTAAAGGGTGTACTCACTTTTGAGATATACTGTACATACAATTACTCAGACATACACACCTGCTCACTCACCTACATACTCACTCCGCAGTTTTCGGGGGACAGATAATTGCAGTAGTCTAGCTTTGATTCAGTCTCAGGGACCTGAAATGGTTGCTGCTTGTGTCTCTGCCTGTTCACGTGTCTGTTTGTTTTTTCTCTTACAGATTTGAAAGGCTTGTGTGCCCGTTGTGCGTTTCCCTGTGTTTTTCTCGTTGCAGACTGGCAGCGGATGTCATACAGTGCAGTGACATACAGGAAGTAGTACAACAGCTGAGCTCTGCAACCTGGTCGCTTGATCTTATGCCCAATAAACTGTCCAAAGATGTTTTTAGCTGTATGTGTGATGATGTACTCAAAATTGTAAATACCTCCCTAAACTCTGGAATCTTCCCCTCAGGTCTCAAACATGTTATTCTAACACCATTGATAAAAAAGAGTAACCTTGATCCATTCACTGTTGAGAACTATAGGCCCATTTCAAACCTTCCATTCCTGGGGAAAATTCTGGAGAAGGTTGTCTACCTGCAATTACACAGGTATCTGTCATATAATAGCCTGTTTGATGTTGATGTTTTAGAAAAAACCACAGTACAGAAAGTGCCCTCGTCAGAGTTATCAATGATCTGAAGATTAACACAGACAACCACAAAGTCTCTATTCTGTTACTTCTCAACCTTAGTGCAGCTTTTGATACTGTAGACCATGTCATTCTACTTCAGCACCTTGAACAGTGTTTGAGCCTCAGAGGCCTCAGTTCTTAACTGGTTTTCATCATATCTAAGTGGTAGATATTTCTCTGTTTCGGTTGGCAGCTATGAATCTGATAATGTCAGCATTCAATATGGAGTCCCACAAGGGTCAATTCTAGGTCCCCTACTTTTCAATTTGTATATGTTACCACTTGGGTCCATCATTCGGCATCATAATATTCAATATCATTCTTATGCTGATGACACACAATTATCTATTATCTGTTACTGCCGATCATTTGAGCCCAGTCAATGACCTCATTCAATGCATTACAGATATCAAGTATTGGATGGCAACAAACTTTTTACAGATAAATGAAGAAAAAACAGATATTCTTTTAGTTGGTCCAAGTGCTCTGAGGCAACATATTCTCCCTCTATTAACTCCTCTGTCAGTAAAACCTTGTGAGCTTGTCAAAAACTTGGGTGTTATTTTAGATGCTGATCTTAACTTCCAGAAACACATAGCTAATGTTTCCAGGAATGCCTTCTATCACCTCAGAAATATATCTAAAGTAAGATGCTTTCTGTCACAATCAGACTCTGAAAAGCTGGTTCATGCTTTTATCTCCAGTAGATTAGATTATTGCAATGCACTTTTTGCAGGACTAACAAAGCAAGTGTCACATAAACTCCAGCTTATTCAAAATGCTGCAGCCAGAATTATAACAAAAACCAGGAGGTTTGAACACATCACTCCTTTTTTATCCTCTCTTCACCGGCTCCCTGTTAAACAACGAGTAGATTTTAAAGTACTTCTTATTGTCTTTAAATCTATGAATGGCTTAGCTCCCTCCTACATAGTTGACATGCTGACTGAATACATACCAGACAGATCCCTTAGATCAGTGGTTCCCAACCTTTTTTCCTTGTTTCCTCCTACTTGTGTCTAAGACCAGCCGGGCCCCCCGACCCGTACGTACTAGCAGCAAAATAGTCTTTAATTGAAAAAAAGAACATTAATTATGTTTTTTTGATACATTTCTCTTTGGTTTACTCTGTATACATATGACTTTGTTTTTCTCCAATGTCACCAATGTATAAAATACGAACAAAAGGACATAAAAGGACATTAAAATATTTCTGAAAAATGTCTCTTCTAATATGAGACCAAAATTTTTAAAATTTTTCCTTTAACAACCTGTCGGAGTAGATTAAATGTTGAGTAATGATATAATAATAAGGAATGAAATCATGTCCTGTGTTTGTCACCAGTGTATAAAAAAAAACACAAAAAATATTCAAGACATTCATAAATTATTGCTAACAATGTCTTATGAATGACTCATTCGCAGATATAATTTTTACAACTGCATAATTTCAAAGCAGACAAAGTTTCGCGCCCCCCCAGAGATCTCTGGCGCCCCCCCAGGGGGAGCCCGGACCCCAGGTTGGGAGACACTGCCTTAGATCATCAAATAAGAGTCTTCTCATCATACCCAGAATTTACACTAGATCTGCTCATGGTGCTTTCAGTCACTACGGTCCCACTCTCTGGAATTCCTTGCCACAGGAACTAAGGTCTGCTCCAACAGTGCCCACTTTCAAAAGCAGTTTAAAAACGTACCTTTTTGCACAGGCGTTTGAGTAAACTCTACATGGTTGGCTGGGTGATCGCCTTTTTGTTAAAATGGAATTATGGTTGTTATTATTGTTTTTCTCTTGTCATACTTGTTATATATTTCTGTTATTGTAAACTTGTAATTTTGTTTGTTTGATTGTTTATGTATTTTGAGCACATTGAGTTCATGCTCATCATGTGAAATGTGCTTTATAAATAAATTTGCCTTGCCTTGCCTTGCCTTAGTTAGGAACACTGGGTGATAAAATGGGTAAAAGAAATCGGCGATAAAAATATATATATATACAGTATATAAAAAAAAAGACAGTACTGCAGTCAGCCTGTTATCACTTAAAGAACATATTAAGGAGCAAAGGACTGATGTCCTAGAGGAATTTGTCCATGCTTTCATCTTCAGTAGACTGGACTACTGTAACGCTGTTCTCACGAGTCTCCCTAGAACCTCCATCAAACAGTTGCAGTTAGTCCAGAACGCTGCTGCCCCAGTCCTTACTAAGACCAAGAGAGTTGACCATATAACTCCAGTTCTAACATCTCTATACTGGCTTCTTGTCTGTCACAGAATACATTTTAAAATCCTGTTGTTGGTTCATAAATCTCTGAATGGTCTCGAGCCAAAACCCATCTCTGATCTCTTGGTCCATTATGAACCAACCAGAACCCTCAGGTCGTCAGGGTCACGCCTACTTTCTGTTGCCAGAGTTAGAACCAAACACAGTGAGGTGGCGGTTAGCTTTTATGCTCCTCACCTGTGGAACACATTCCCAAAATGCATCAGGGCTACTGAAACTTTCAGTTGCTTTAAATCTAAGTTGAAAATCTTTTTATTTACTGCTGCATTTCAGTAATCCACCATAATGCACTGCAAATTTTATGTCTTGCATTTCATATAATTATTTTTAAGTGATGTCAGTTTGTCTTAAATTATTGCGTTTTAACTCATTTTTATACTCGTACATTTGAGTTTCAAAACTTAATCATATTTTAAATCTTGTAAATTATGTTTGGGTTACAGTCCTCAGGTTTGAGTCCTGTAAATTCTATTACGGTATGTTTTATTTTATCTATTTATCTTATTTTTTTTGTTTGTTTAAACTTTAAATCGTGCTTTTTACGAATGTTTTAAAGTATTTCTAAAGCCCTGTGAATCGGCCTGTTGTTGAATTGTGCTAAATAAATAAACTTGCCTAGTTTACATGTCCCAAGTTGCTGTGATGCAGCGAGCTGAAATCTGTGCTTGCAAGAGGGCATGTAAATCCTGTCAAAGGTCAAAGCTCTGCTGCCAGATGAAATAGAGAAAGGTTTTAGAGGCTGAAATAGAGAAAGGTTTTAGAGGCCAGGAACAGAGAACAGGGAGCAATGGCTCTGCAGGAAATATGCTTGTTTTTAGATTTAAAAAGAAAAATTGCCTATATTCCAACTAAAAGTATTCCAATTACACCTGAAATCAAACATTAATCTGAAATAGATAACACAGTGGTAACAGATATTTAAAAAAAAAATCTGAGCATATGTGGCAGTATGGTGGCTTAGTGGTTAGTTCTCTAGTCTCACAGCAATAAGGTTCCTGGTTCAACTCCAGGGCCTGGCAGGAATCAGTCTCTGTGGAGTTTCCATGTTCTCTTTGTGTTGCGTGGGTTTCTTCTAGGTACTGTACCTTCCTCCCACAGTCCAGAAAAGTGCATGGGAGGTTGGTTAATGCTTCTAAATGGACTGCAGGTGTGTATGGTTGTGTGGCCCTGTGATAGACTGCTGACCTGTACAGGGGGAACCTCTGCCTTTCGCCTTTAATCAACTAGGATTGGCTCCAGCACTCAAGTGATCCTGTACAGGAAATCTTCTGTACCTGGTACAGAAAAAGCAGGTACAGAAGATGGGTGGATTTTTATAGGATATAAACATTTTTATATCCTATTATATATATATATATATATATATATATATATATATATATATATATATATATATATATATATATATATATATATATATTATAACATTTTTTTCAATAAGATTCAATTTTATTTATATAGCGTTTATTACAATACAAGTTGGCACTTTGCAGGGACCCAGAGCATGACCCTCCCAGGCCATTATTAAATAAACATTGGCCACTGTTGTGCAAGTTCATACTTCTCATGAACTAGTTCAAACTTCAGTTCACATAGTTTAAAAATGAATAGTTCACGTTCATAGTTCACCATTTTCACTTTGAACTAGTTCAAATTCAGTTCATTTCAATATTTTTAGGTGAGAAGTACGAATGAAACGCCACCCTGTCCAATCATGTATTGTCCTAGTGGCTTTTCAACTTTCTTCATAGGCTATAATCTCCAACAGTGTAGTCCATTATCAGTTTGTCCCCCTGTTGCTGGGAAGTCAAACCCCTGAAGGCTGCAGGCAGTGGGACTGGGGTCGTTTGGGGCTGTTAGGAGTCTTCTTAGTCTATCCTGATGACTTTTTTTGATTGTCAAGGACTTGCAGATATTTCCTCACACTGGACGGATGCTTTAACTCCTCATGACGTTTCAAATTTGAAGTTGACGAGGCCGACGCTCAGACTTGTTTTCTCAGCGCAGGTGTCCACCTGAGCTGTTGTTGGTTCATTTGCACAGAAAGGTTATATTTTTACCGTCGGACTCTTTGGGAGACAATGTGTAAAATTCCCGCAGATAATCACGAGCAGAGGTATCATCTGACGGCTCGCTGACTGATTGGCTCTTAGTTTTGGCACGTCAAAACAGTGCCATAACTCGTTGTAAAAAAAGTTTGTAGCTTTTGAAAAAAAAAAGTTTGTAGCTTTTGTAAAAAAAGTTGGTAGCTTTGTAAAAAAAAGTTTGTAGCTTTGTAAAAAAAAGTTTGTAGCTTTGTATCTAGAAGTACAAATATGTTTTGCAAGTACAAATATTTTTTGCACACGCACAAAATATTTCTACAAGTACAAAGTTTATTTACAGATACAAAATACTTATGGCATTAATTTGAGCCCATATACAGAGACTACTATAAAAATGGGTGTAGACAACAGAAACCAAGGTGGTCAGATGGTGGGACTGCAGGTCAGCATGTCAGTAGGTATCACTTTATTCAATATTGTGCATCAATTTTGCCTCATTCCCTTAATACATATTGACTTTGTATAAAAATATGATGATTGTTTGCCGTCCGTCATAACATAATAATTTTTTCCCGAAACACACAGGGATCGGGAATCTAACTTCAAACCCTGTAACTGCTTGACAGACCCATTCATAAGCCTAATCCACCACTTCAATTTAAATATGAACCATTATCACTTTGTCGAAACACAGGTGTAAAGGCTGAATTAAGGTTCTGCGTTAAACCAACGCAGAGCCTACGCCGTTGCCGTGACGCCGTCGTGAACCCTTCGGACTTCTCCGTCACTCCATTTCGCCGCAGTGCAATACCCCCAGAGCGCTAGTTGATACTTTCTTTAGCTTCCGTTTTTTTCGGTCAGAATAAATCAAAGAGATAAGGACAACTATTGTGCAAAAAACCAAAACAACCCCCACGAAAAAATCACACACACAGACGAAAAAAAAAAGAGTGCTGAAAGTTCATGACTGCTTCACGAACCGGAACCGGAAAAGCGTTGCTACCAAGCGAACCAATCACAGCCCTCTCGGTCTGCGTCGTCGCAACGCGTAGTTTCTGGGAGGTGCACGTCAGGCTACGGCTGCGCGTCGCCGCGTACCCTACGGCGTAGGCTCTGCGTTGATTTAACGCAGAACCATAATTTAGGCTTCAGTTGTGTACATTTTTTTCTCTCATTCAAATCCAATTTTTTTCCAATGGTTCACTTTATCGCTGTTGTGCAGCTACAACCACAAGTATGCAATCTGCAAGTCCAGAGGAAGAACTTTGGAAATCAGCCATGGAAAAAGCTTGTTGGGAACCTAGAGCAACATACTCTACATGGAGTGGCAGTGGGCTTTGACAGGCGGGAAGGGGAAGCTATTCCTCTTGGACTGTGGAAAGATATTGATAAGAAAAAATAAGTACAACATCAGATATCATGTGCCAAAATTATCTTTATGTCAGCTTCTTCTGAAACCAGCAGGTCTCAGAAGTGTCAGCAGCACATTTGACCATAGAAACACTCCTTTTATCTGTTCCATATGTGGCTGGTTCCTTTACAGATTTCCATATGCTGGCTTGTCAGAGTCATCACATTCACTTCCCTTATCAACCACTTCTAAATGCAGTTTTCCATGAATATCTCACACTTCATCTGCCAAAAGGAGAGTTGTTGGTCCTATCCTGTGGTACCTGGTGACCCCTCAACAGCCACCAGAAAACATGACATATGAAAACCAATCAATAAATGTATGGGACAGCTGAGAGAAAGGGGAAGCGGAAGAGAATGTGGAGGTGGGGGTGGGTGGCTTTTAAGGCTTTATGACATTCCTGTGTAGATGGAAATGGGGTTTCAGTGGGGGTGAAGTGGCCTGTGATGTTCCACAGTGGTCCCACAACCCCACGTTCATTAGTGGAGTGGCCCATAAAAGGGCATCTAGAGCACCTGACTGGCGGCCCAGTCAGCGCCAGCCCCCCTCTGTTTCCTTGCTTAATGCCTGCTTCCACTATGCCTCCTGCCTTATGAAACATCTGGTGACACAAGACCTCAACTGTTTCAGCTAAGTCTGCTCACCACACTCGTAAAGAGTCTCTGGTCTAATGCAAGACAGAGGTGGCGTGACAATTCAGTTCCAAACCAGACCAGATCTAGTGCTTGCTTACAAGGGATGCCCTTCATTCTCTGTGGTCCAGGAAGCATGATCTCTGGTGTTTCTGTTAAATCAACATACAAATAATACATCAAACACAATCAGTCAAACACATGCAAACGCCGTCTTATACTTAAGCGCCTGCTTGATTGGTCTAACCAGAGCTCAGACTTTTCCAAGTTACCCCACAGGACACCCCAAGCCTTGGACTGGACATCCACTTCTTCTTAAGTATACTGCCATTCGTTGTCTAGCTAAGCAATTACTCACATCAAACAAAATGCAGTGGACAAAAAAATGCAACAACTTATAATAGGAAAAGGGTTGGACTCAAAGAAAGATGTCTGTCCATATTTGATTTAAGGCACACTGTTGAGGAGGATGGAGCTGAGCCGATCAAAGGCCAATTCTGTACTGCTGCAGCTCCTAACCACTTAGCACCTTTTCACTGCCTTTGATCTGATAATTAAGAGGCTACTCCAAAAGCAGGTGGCACTGATAAGTTTACTGCTAAACCAACATCCAAGTGCATACACTGTCAGTGTTCTGTTCTATAACTGTGGACACACAACAGCACTTATATGTTCCACCATGTTCATACAAAGTAGGCTACTGTTTACCATAGCTGTGCAAATAACAAATGTGGATGGGGGGATGGCAAATGGAAGGATAATGGGTGGGTGGATGATGTATGTATGTACGGATGTATAGATGGATGGATCTATGGATCTATGGATGAATGGATAGATTAATAGAACAAAATGACATGACTTCTTTGTCTGTGTCTCACTGTTCACGTGTGCATCTTGACTAGCTCAGTTAATCAATGTTTGGAAATAAAATAACTGTTAATCCACAAAAGCAGAGAGACACACACAGACACATAAATACAAAGAGCCGTGAACCGATTTTCATTTGAATACTGAAAGAACAAAATCGGGAAACAAGTCCAATAGAATTGTTGTTGATTCCCCACACTTCAAAAGTTCACCAAGCACGACGTGATAGCGGTGTTAATCAAAATAACCTTGTAAAAATAAAAAACAATAGTGTCATACAGTGCCCATTAAAGACCGAAAAGTTAGATGCATATTACTAAATATACAATCTTTAAGCTCCAAGTCTCTATTAGTAAACTATCTAATTATCGAGACCCGGAGTGATATTTTGTGTTTATCAGAAACGTGGCTACTGGAGGAAGTGTATGTTAGTTTAAACGAATCAACACCGCCCAGTTACTTTAATTATCGTCTCCATCAAAGCACAAGCTGAGGCAGAGGAGTAGCTGCGATATATAACTCCAGTCTTAGAATAAAATCTAAACATAAATGTGATTATGTGGCAGTTTCCCCTGCCACTGGTAACCAGCACACCAAAGCATCCTCCAATGCACAGACCACGTTCCCCAGGTAGCATGCTACGGTTAGTTTGGTGGGTGCACACACGGAGCTACATTTAACATCCAAGCAAGTATTCTGTGATATTTATTCCCATTCCCATCCCCCCTCCCTGGAAGGAGATGCATGTGGCAATTTCTCACCTGCAACCGGTTTGAGAGGATCTGTAACATGAAACAAGCCCACCCCACTCACTGAAAAGATGTGGGGATTAAAACTGACATTTTTGCAGAGCAATTGTTGACATTTTGATTATTTGTTTAGCTGTTGCTGCTGTTTTTCAAAAATATGTTGAAAGTAATGCATACTGTATTGTACAGTAAAAAGGGGAAAAAAATAAATAAATGTGTTGCACACAAGAAGCAAGCCCACTCACATCACTGAAAAGATGTGGGGATTAAAGGTGTCATTTTTGTAGAGCAAATGTTCAGATTTTGGCTCCTGTTTGTATTGTTCTTGTTTCAATCTCTGTGAGCTGGTCAGGTTGAAAATCTATTTTTACAGAGATGGACAGTTTTTTCGCACGTATGTTCAATATATGAAATAAATCGCAGTCGCATTTGAATGCAAAAGATGTGTCTGTGTTGGGGTGGGGGGGGTTCGAAAATTCTGTTACGTACAAAAGGGGGGCCTGGCAAAAAAAGTTTGGGAACCACTGAGTTAAGTGATTATTTAATTGATTCCATGAGGTATCATAGTCCAGTGGGAGGGGCCAAGTCTTAAAATGGAGGGGCTCTATAATGCCTGGGCAGTCATGGCACTTTTGCACTAGGACTTACTCGGCCCGACTCGGCTCGTCACGCATTTACCCGCCTCTACCCGTTTGTTTTTCCACAGCCAGGGGAGAAGTGGGCAGGTTGGGGTGAAGCTGCTGTGACGTACTCGATTGCGCAACCGCTTTGTTCATGTCGGCGCTGATCAGAAATCAGCTGGAGCCGCGAGCGGCTGAGAGTAAAAAAGCCCGTCTACATCGCTTTTTTAATTCTCTCGTCAGCACCAGGTTTATGAACATCTGCACCTCAGAGTTGGATCACCAAACAGACGTTTGCGCTGTATAATAAAATCGCTGCGAGCCTGGCCGCGGGTCGCTCTCGCGCTGACTCCCGCTTCCTGATTCAAACGTTTGACGGCCCCGCCCCCCGACCAATCAGTGGCGCGGAGGGTGGTGACGTCAGAAATAGTCCCTGCTCAGCCCTGATTAGAACCTCGCTGAAATGGTTACAGAAATAGTATCGGCTTGGAGCGGCTCTGCCCGCCTCAGCCCCTAGTGAAAAAACGCGCAAAACGGGGCCGTGGCGGGTAGAACCGAGTTAAGGCGGTACTAATGCAAAAGCGCCAAGAGAAGGGCTCTGGTACTGTGTAGACCCAATGGTACTTTTGGGGTTAGTACTGTGTGAATATATTTTTTGGCTACAATTTTTTTTGTTATTGTTTCCCTATATTTTCATGGACAGCATTGGAAGGGCAATACATTTGACATCAACTGGATTTTGTGTTGCAATGGTTTTCCGACATTTTAAGGTTAATTTACCCCTTTTCAAGTCAGCCTTCGGGCCTACTACCCTCTCTCTCTCTAGGTCTGAGTTTGACAGATATATAATACGTTGGCTCACGCGTAGTTTAAAACTCCAGAGCTGGTTCTCAGAGAAGCCTGTTTTGTTAGTGGTAGTGTAGCGCTGGTGGTGCTTATCTAGAGTTTTTGTCTAAGTTTTCAGATTTCCTATCTGCTTTATTGATCAGTACAAAGTAATTTTAGTATATATGCATCAATAATTCACTGAGCTGTGCCCCTCACCCCTTCTTCTCTCCTCTTCTTCTCTCTCCCTTCTACCTCAGTTATTAGTTAGAAGTATCTCATAACCACCATTTTTGTCCATTGTTCTTGTAATTTGTTATGCTGCTGTTATGCTGTCACCCCTCTGACCATCCCACTGCTTGCTTCCACCTGCATGTATGTCTGTTGGATATCTGCCGAGATCCTGACCGGCAGTCCCAGCTCTAAATCTGTTTAGTTATGCCTGTAGTAAACCAACTAACCATCAGTAATATGTACACAGAACTCTTAGTTTGTCTGCTCATGGATAGTTAAAGGAGCTGTATGTAAGAGCAATAATAAAAAGAATCATAAAATGACCCCGATATGTCAACAGACATTTAAAAATCATGTTCATTTCAAATACTTATGTCACTGACAACAGCACTCAAGCCAGGATATTCCAGTTTAAAAAGAGGAGTTGCAGCCCTCAACTGATGTTTATGTTGTCATTTTTTGTTTTGG